>NW_016826320.1:254856-267801 GCF_001698545.2 Rhinopithecus bieti
CCTAGCTTTTGTTCCTCTGTTACGGCAGGTGTTAGAAACTAATACAGATGCATAGAATAAAAGCAACACAACCAAGTCCTTTTTTTATCTTTTAAGATTTTTTTTTAAAGTTCTTTCCTAAATAAACAAAAATACATAAGTAATTTTTAAAACTTACATAGGTTAATTTTCTAGTGCTGTACTGATTGGTTCAATTGCTAAGAATAGGCTGGGCACGGTGGTTTGGGAGGCCGAGACAGGCGGATCACAAGGTCAGGAGATCGAGACCATCCTGGCTAACACGGTGAAACCCCTGTCTCTACTAAAAAATACAAAAAACTAGCCGGGCGAGGTGGCAGGCGCCTATGGTCCCAGCTACTCGGGAGGCTGAGGCAGGAGAATGGCGTAAACCCGGGAGGCGGAGCTTGCAGTGAGCGGAGACCCGGCCACTGCACCCCAGCCGGGGGGACAAAGCGAGACTCCGTCCCAAAAAAAAAAAAAAAAGAATACCGACTATAAGGTCAGTTCTCTCTTTGACATAAGGGTTTTGAATAAGGAGTTTGATGGAAAATATCTGCAGATTAAGGTTCTTTTTCAAGACTGTGATAGTTAAGCTGACATTTTTGCAGCTTTAAATATATACCGAGTCACATCCTTACTAAAGAAGGAAGGTAATCGTCAAACATTTTAAAACATCCCATTCTTACAAGATTTTGAAACGCCATTATCACAGCTTTTCAGTAATGAACTCTCACAGTCTTCAGCTCTGCCCACTGTTGAAGAGAAGTAATCAGTCTAGATGGATACTTCCCTTATGGAGCTTTTAGGGGCATAATATCCATCCAGTCAGTCATTTGGACAGGCTTGATAAACCAAGCCCACAGTCAACCCGCCATTAAAAGCACAGAGTGAGTTAGATTTGTGGCACTCTCAGTATTAATTAGACATTGATGGTGGGCATCACTGTTCAGAAGAAGGGGGCATCTCTAGCTAATGTGTGTGCAGATCTCAACCGTCTTAGAGCTGAAAGGGCCCTTAGAGATCATCCGTTCATCTGCTCTAATCCTGTCGGAATGAGGAAAAGCATATTAGAACTGCAGGTAAGAGAGTAAGTAAAGAAGGAGCCTGGCATTAGAGGGGAGAAGATTAAAATAATACCTGGCAGGAATTGGCATTGGGGGAGAGTATAGACAGAAGACGTTTGGTGCCGAGCAAGAGAAAGAGCAAGTAGAGGTGTGCCTGGAAGGTTTGAATTCAGTTGGAGGAAATCAAGCAAACATCCAGGAGGCAGGCAAGCTGGGGATGATGAATTCATGTCCATCTCCTGCAGGGGACTTTCTCTGAGCCGACCTTGCATTTTCACCAGCTTTCTATCTTGGGTGGGGTGCTGACCAGTGGAGTGGGAGAGGAGGACTTGGCAGAAAATCTTTACTAGTGACCCAAGTCAACCTTGCCAGCGTTGGGCTCAGATGTCAACTTTAAGCATCCCTTGAGGTATAAACTTAGGCAGAATTTGATCATTTACAAACACCTGTCATTTGAACAGGTTTTGGGAAGGAGGCCATAAATGTTAGCACCTTTCTCTGCTCTCCCAACTGAAACTCTAAAATGCCAAAGCATATTTTCAGGAAAACATAGTGTGCTAACTCCAAATGGCACAGACAAGAGCCACACTTCACATCTCCTTCCCTGATCGGGCTGGGCCTCAGATATCCAAATGTAGCTGAGAAGTAACAGAAGAGTAGCTGAGAAGTAACAGAAGAGTTTTGAGGCCCCTCAGGGGCCCTGCTCTAATAAGAGCCAGAAGTTCCCAATGCTGCCACCTCCAGATATTATTAAAGTACTGAAATGGCATCCAAAACATGAACAAAAAGAAAACAGAAATTCTACCCTCTTGTTTCTCCTGGTTTTTTTTTTTTTTTTTTTTTTTTTTCTGTCAAGTCTTGCCCTGTTACTCAGATTGAGGTGCACTGGCACAATCATGGCTCACTGTAGCATCGAGCTCCCCAGTCTCCAGTGATCCTCCTGACTCAGCCTCCCATGTAGCTGGACCTACAGGCACACCCCACCACACTTGACTAATTTTTGTATTTTTTGTAGAGACAGGGTTTTGCCGTCTTACCCAGGCTGGTCTCAAACTCCTGGGTTCAAGTGATCCACCCATCTTAGCCTCTCAAAGTGTTGTG
The DNA here is from genome assembly GCF_001698545.2 of Rhinopithecus bieti. Lineage (NCBI taxonomy): Eukaryota > Metazoa > Chordata > Mammalia > Primates > Cercopithecidae > Rhinopithecus > Rhinopithecus bieti. The sequence continues at coordinate 257,022 of NW_016826320.1, forward strand.
ACTGCAGGCGTGAGCCATCGCACCGGCCGTTTCTCCTCATTTCAAATGCCATGTCCTGGGTGTTGAACAGGACAGTCCCCTACAACACAGAATTATCTGACCTACATTTCCATAGTGCTGAGGTCACGGAACTCTGAGAGGGAGAAAAAGAGGAGTAGTAATTTAGAACAAATCTTACAGCCATAATACAAGGTGTAGCCTTATGTCACCATGGGTAGGTAGAATCTCTTCCAAACAAAGAGGTATAAACCCAGCCATATTTTCTTCTAAAGGTCTCCCAAATACTACTTGAATGGGGTTGAATGGTAGTCTCCCAAAATATATATCTAATTTTTGGGATATATACCATTGTAATGGTAATGGTAATGGTAATGATAACCTTATTTGGAGAAAGGATCTTAGCAAATGTAATTAAGAATCCCAAGATGAGATCATCCTGGATAATCCTGGGGAATCCTAAATCCAGTTGCAAGTATCCTTGTGAGAGAAAGTTCAGAGCTATATTAGACACACAGACACACAAAGGAAGCCATGTGAAAACGGAGGCAGAGATTGGAGTTAAGACACCAAAGAACACCTGGAAACATTAGAACTGAAAAAGGCAATGAAGCTTTCTCCCCTAGGGCCTCCAAAGGGAGTGGAGCCCTGCTGATACCTCAGTTTCTGACTTCCAGGCTCCAGCACTGCAAAAGAAAAGATTTTAGTTGTTTTATGCCACCACATTTGTGGAAATTTGTCATGGCAGCCCTAGAAAGCTAATACACTACTAAACAGATAATATGTTCAGACAACTTATATTCTTTCTAATGGCCAGAACTGACTCGTTTAAATGTGACTTCCAAAAAACTCTGACAACTATTAACAAGCCAAGTGTTTCTCATGAGTTACATGAGCTAAATGACTCCCTTCACCAAAGGTAATGTTTAGTATTTTAAACAGAAGAAAGTCACACTTGGTATTTGTCTCAGACAACTCTCTATAAAGACAGCCTCTTATCTCAGAGTTTAAGATAAATTTTAGGCAGCGAATTCATAAGCATCAGGTGTCTCAAAATGTGAAACGCCATTGAAATCTGTTTCGAGAAGTTTTAATGTGCAGCAGACAGGTGTAAAATCATATTATGCAAGCCCTTAGGGCTCTCTGGCAAGTGATAAAAACTCAATGCTGGCCGAGACGGGCGGATCACGAGGTCAGGAGGTCGAGACTATCTGGCTAACACAGTGAAATCCCGTCTCTACTAAAAAATACAAAAAACTAGCCGGGCGAGGTGGCAGGCGCCTGTAGTCCCAGCTACTCGGGAGGCTGAGGCAGGAGCATGGTGTAAACCCGGGAGGCGGAGCTTGCAGTGAGCTGAGATCCGGCCACTGCACTCCAGCCTGGGCGACAGAGTGAGACTCCATCTCAAAAACAAACAAACAAACAAACAAACAAACAAAACTCAATGCCAAATAGGTTATGCAAAAAACAAAAGTGCAGATTCAAGCATAAACTCAGGAGTCAAAGTATGCTGTAAGAATTCTATGGTTCTTACTCCTAGTTACAATGGCCTCTGCTGGGCCTTCTTCTTGGAAAGACTCCATGTGGTGACAAGATGGCTCCAAGTAGCCTGCACTTGACGTCACTCTTTGAGCTCATGATTGCAAAGAAGAAATGGGTCTTGTGTCTCTCAGGCACACTGCAATGTCATTAAAGGTCACAAATTAAGGGCACTTGGGTCATTTACAGCACTCAGGACCCAGAGGGCATTATTCTCCTGTTAGGCTTCCTGGGAGACCTGTCCAACTGCAATATATGAGAAAAAAGGAGCCATGCATATTAGCTTCCTGTGGCTGCAATAACAAATGGCCCCCAATTCGGTCGCTTAAATCAATATGACTTTATTCTCTCACGGTTCCAGAGAGAAAGTCAGAAATCAGTATCAATGGGCCAAACTCAAGGTAGTAGCAGAGCTATGCTCCCCTCGGGGGTCCTAGGGGAGAATCCATTGCCCTTTGCAGCTTTGGGTGGCTGCCAGCTTTCCTTAGCTGTAGTTGCATCACTCCAATTTTTAAAGTCCATCTCTTCAAATCTCTCTCAAATCCACCTTCACATGGCTTGCTCCTCTGTATGTGCATAATCTTCTTCTGCATCTCTCTTCTAAAAACACGTGTGATTGTATCTAGGAGACACCCAGATAATCCAGAAAAAATCTCCCCATTTCAAGATCCTTAACATAATCACATCTTGGCCATATAAGGTCACATTTACAAGATTCAGGAAGTAGGTATGTTTTGGAGGGCCATTTTTCAGCCTACTGCATCTTGTCACTGACAATGCTGCCCAAATCACAGGGATTAGAGTCCTGGCAATCCCAGACAAAAAATAAACAAGGCACTGACAGATGCACCTTACAGGCTAACGCATGGATCAGCTCTCAGCTCTCTGCTAAATACAATGACGTCATTATAGATTTGAACCATCACATAAGCCAAACTCAATCTCATACTTGCTTTACATTTATGGTGGGACTAAACAACAGATAGTGGTAGAAACAGCACATTTCATTTCATGCTCTCATTCATGTGTTCATTATGCTTATGAAACTCGATTAATTCACAGCTGTTTCTCAGTGCAAATATACAATGTTCATCAAGGCATGATCTCAGAACAGAAGCATCAAAGATGCTATGATATCAATATTAAACACATCTAGACAAAGACAAGCCTTTAGACACTGACATAGAAGCACCTACTGTCACACGCTAGCAGAGCAGGGAACTGTGCTAACTATCCATTAGTTCCCTGTGTTTTCCCTGACTCATCTTAGGCTCTAAACAAGAGGAAGAAAAAGGGGCCCCTCCACAAGTACTAATTAAAATGTAGATAGAAATTTCAAAATCAGATTTTAAAATTTGCCTGTTTTCTTTATGAATCAATTTAAATTTATTAGCTTTTGCTAGTACTATAAGTCATGCATACATATGACAGACAACTTGGGAAATTACAGTAAAATATAAAATGAAAAATCCAAACCACTCACCACATGGAAAACTGCTCCAATTATAAAACAAATAGGATTATTTTGAGTAGTTGAGTCTAAGAAATGAAAACAACAAATTTGGGTGGAACATAAACACCACAGTCTATTTGTGTGTAATTTTTCAGGCTTTATTATAGTTCATGATAAAATCAATTTTCCGTAATGTTTATTTTGTTTTTCTTCAACAAGTGGTCTATCTTGTACAGAAGGGAATATTTTGCTGGAGAAATGCTCATTGTTTCCCTTCTGTATGTCTTTGAGAATAATGCTAAATACTGTTTTCTCTTGTATATCTATTTATATTTGTTGTCTATATAATTTCCAATAGCAATTCTATTTTTCTTAGTGATAAAAATAATCTTCATATAATTAACACTTTCCCTTTGTTAACCTTGTGATTTGTGTAAAAAATCTACTTTCCTCTTAAAGTCATTTTTATAATCTTCAAATTTGTTCCTTAATAATTTTTGATGAACTATATCTATGAAAGAACATGTCCTTTTTTTTGTGACTTTTATTGATCTGATTTGTCTTTTTCATGTCATTTCCTTAATTAATAACTTTATGGATATAGACTTATCATCTTTATTTACTGTTTTTAGGCTGAAGTTAAACATACAACTCAATTTCATAAAGAAATCTACAAGATCTACAATAAAATATTAAGAAGCCCTCTATGTCATACAGCCAATATATAGTTTGCTTAAAGCAAAAACTTTCCTTTTTTTTTTTTTTTTTTTTTTTTTTTGAGACGGAGTTCGTCGCTCTTTCGCCCGCTTAGAGTGCAGTGGCCGGATCTCAGCTCACTGCAAGCTCCGCCCTCCGGGTGGTGATAGACCAAGTTCTCTCTGCTCTGTCGTCAGATGGTGTGGCTCAGCCAGAGTGGGCTGGAGAAAGTACAGGCCGGACGCCCCACGCCCCTAAATAATATTTCATAGCCTACGGCTATAGCTCCATGTTTAGAAGCTGTTATATTAGTTTTTATAGTTGAGGGTTGGGCGGTTATCACCTTGTGCGAAGGAATGGTCTCGATACTCTACGCATAATAGACTCTCGTGATATTAGCCGCCGTCGCCGCTCTCTTGCGCTCGCGCCCTCCCAAGTCTGGGGATTACAGGCTTGAGCCACCCCCCGCCCGGCAAACTTTTCAACTCTTTTTTATCTATGTATTTTCTCCAAATTTGCAACTAATAATATTTTACTGCTGTTTCTTGGTATTTTAGTTAGAAATATTATTTACTGGCTCCTTTTTACTTTATCCCTCTTCCACCATCAACATAGATGCATGCTCCCTCCCCCACTTTCTCAGTATTGATTTATGATGATTCTGCAGGAATATGCAGAGCCTACATATTTATAACTATGCAAATATTCTTCACAGATGGGCCATGAAATAAGATTTTAGTACATCTTATTTCTCAAAACAATTATACATTTCCTAGAGTTAATACTTGTCTCTTGTTTTTCTATGGAGTTATTATCTTTTTGTCCCCCACACCAAAATGTAAGTCTCCTTTTGGTCTAAATGCATTCAAACACCTCAGACATCCCATTATTGATATCCTCCTGGAAAGATGCCTTCAGTAACTGTAGCATCTACTCCAGCCTGGACTGGTGGCTCCCAAGGCCCACTGCACAACAGTTCCACAATTATCTTCCTTTGCCCTCATCCCAGGAATGTTTTCCTCCCTCTCTCCTGTATTGGAGCCTCTATTTCCTGGGCCTAGTGTGTTAACCATTCATCTATTTCCCTTCATTTTTCATCTCTTAGTCTCTATTCAACTTTCTGGGAAATTTTATCAAATTTATTTACTAATTTTCCATGGATCTTTTATTTCTATGATCACATGTTTTCAAAATAATCTATGAAGGCTTTTTAAATACACTGAATATTTCTTTTCTCCTTGTTTCATGGCGGTAATATCATCTCTAATTTCAGAAGACATTCATCATAATTTCTTGTCTCTCTGTCTTCCAAGTTTCTTAATTAATTTGGTCCACTCTGTGTTTTTCATACTGGGAACTGCAAGAACATTGGAGCTGGGCACCCACATTGCTTTGTAGAGCAGCCATCATTATTTACTCTGGGTGGGACTTTTTTGTACTGGAGTGACTACCAATGTCACTATCCTTAAGGTTCTAGTTGTAAGCTGATTAGAAACCACAAAAGTGTACACCGAAACCCATATAAAATACATGCAAAGAGAAATACCAACACTGGGGAGAAGGGCTAGGATCTCAATATACATGACATATATACTGAACTCTCCCCTTTTTTTTTAAGGGAAGTTCTCAGGGGATATCTGGGTCCCCTGGTCCAATGTATCAGCAGCTTTGTCATCTTCCAGAATTGCACTTCTGTCTTCTTCCAGCATGGCAGAGGAACCTCTGTGTTGAGACACAAAGTGAACAAGCAGGAAGATCTGGGTTCTAACTGCTTCTTCCATTGTCTCCTGAGTTTGTGGTTTCTCTTGAAAAGTTGGCTGTGGATCTTATTTTTACTCCTCTGAAGGTTATGTCTTTTTCTCTTACTTGATTGTTTTTAAGACTTTTCCCTTTTCCACCAGTTTTCAGAAGTCTGACTATAACATGCTGGTATGGTTATCTATCATATTTGAGGTTTGCAGAACTTCTTAGTCTGTGAGTTGATAATTTTCATCACTTTGGAAAAGTTTCAGTGATAATTACTAGGCATATAGCTTCTGCCTTGTTCTCTCTCTTCTCCTTCTGAGACTCAAGTTGTATGTGAGTTAGAGTTTTGAAGGTGTTATGTGTGTCTTATACTCTTCTATCTACCCTGTCCAATTCCTTTCTGTACTTCGGTTTGAATATTTTCCACAGACTGGTCTTCCAGTTCACTAATACAATATTCTCCTATGTCTAATCTGCTGTTAAAATTATTCATTTAATTCCGTATGTCAGATATTGTTTGTTTTTAAAAATTATAGGAAATTTATTCAATTCTTTTTTATTCTAATGTTCTGGTAAAATTCTCTACTCCTTAATTAATCTATCAAATTATCCTCTACTTTCTTCCTTATATTAATCATAATTATTTAAAGTCACCTACTGCTAACTTTACTAACTGGATCATCTGTGAATTTCATCAACCAAGAGCAATTCTCCAGAGGAAGGGGCGGCTATGAATCAGTATCAACCAACCCTCACAACAGCCAGGGATAGGGTGCCCTATTCTATAAGGAGAGCTGGGTAGGGTGTCTCTTGTGTTATAGAGATTTTCCTTTGATGTACCTTTATTGTCACTTAAATGCTTTATTTTAAATCAATGAAAGAACAATGTATATGTTCCCTTCATCTTGAATGAGAACCTAATGGCTATGATTTAAAATTGCATTTGATTTTGATGCTCTTTTATTCAAATGGTGCTTAGCAATTTTTAGGCAATGAATTGCATGAGGTCTTTGGACTCCAAATACTATCAAAATTACATGTATAGTCATGTCTATTTTCTTAGGAAGTAGACTATTCTTAGTAGGGAATTTCTGCATAGGCAACTTGCCTCTGCAATCTAAGATGCATGTAAATAATAACTGAGTATTACCAAAAATTGAAAGAACTGAATTTCAAAAATTAAACTGTACAACCAACCCATATAAAATCATTGAAGGGATCACGCAGTATCACTTGAAAAAGCGGCAAAAGCCCCCACAACAGTAAGAATTGATACAAGCAGATTAAACATTGTGTTCTAATGGAGAAGTATTATATAAACTCTTAAAGGTTAGCTATGGGAGCACAGCAAAAGGACTGTTTGACAAACATACATTAAACAAGGGTGTTGCCCATCGCAGCCCTATCCACAATGACTCTACCCATCTCTGTGACAGTTATCAATCAATTCTGAATGACATATGGCTTACATGTTAAAGAGTCCAAAATTAAGACTTTCAATCCATCCGCTCCAGACAGTGGTTAGCCAATGTGACTCGTTTTGTTTTGTTTTGTTTTGTTTACGTTTCCCCTTTGCTTTTATTTTCACTTGGTTCTTAGGTAATTGGGAGACAGCTTACAGAACACATGATCTCTTACTCAAACAAGAAATCATTACTAAAATTTGGAGCAACAAGTTTTCCTGGTATGTTGGCTTATTTATTGTTGTTGGCATTTTGGAAGGGGCATACAGGTAACGGAAATGAACACAGGGCAGAGAATTCTCAGCATGTCCATCACTCAGCAGTCATGGCACGTACGGGGGCCATTTTTGAAATAGAAGGAGAAATGCATTTTAGATAAATGAAGTGAACCCCTCCATTTATCTAGCAGCTTGTGATTGTCAGACAGTGTTTGCTGTTGGATTACAGAAATTGCCCGACTTCATTTCATGAAACTAAATGACATACATGACTAACAAAAATATTCATGCATCTTCAAATTAGTTTTTGAGGCCACAAGCAAAGCAACAATTTAGAAATGGATAAAGAGAGTTATTAGAAATTAAGATATGCACAACACAAAAGAATGAATTCAATAATAAAGTATGTATTTTTTTGTCAAAGACATAAAAACACTTCATTTCAGTGGCAGAGACTAGTGTCTGTACAGTCAGAGTCAGGAATATTAGGAAAACTCTAAGTAAGATACCTAAAAGTACTGAGTATTATCAATCATAGTGGGTGCTATTGGCACCCCATCCAGCTCTTCTTATGAAACAGGATACTGTATGCTTGGCTGCTGTCAGTGTTGGCTGATCCTGGTTCATAGCTTCCCAACTCTTTAGAGAACTCCTCCTGGTTAATGAGAGCTACCTCACCAGGAAGTTACGTCACCAAACACTCCAAATTCAACAGCCGAAGAACAAGGGAGAGTTGGTTATAAATCGCCACAGCCCTTGCCTCAGATGGGATCAACAATGGTTCTATTTATGCTCCAGAGCTGTGTCTGGGATCGGGTTGAGGCTATACTCCAGCTGACAGTAAATTTTTGCCTACTGCCTTTCTTTGCTATATCACTCACTCCCTACCCTTTCAGAGCATGCCTTAAATAAATCACATGCTTGAGAGCCCCTGTCTCAGATTGTGTTTCCAGGGTACCTGACCTAAGCCTCATATATGAATTTCAATTAAAAATTAACAGTTATATTCACTGTAAGGCAGACGTCAACTATAGGAGGTATTTTGGCCAGTACAAATGAGTACAATAAAGCAGCAATTGTCTTCTGGAGCCCTACATACCCAGGTCCAAACCCTAGCTCTACCACCTATCAGCTGGCTGATCTTGGCTAAATCACATAAACTTCTAGACCTCAACTCCTCTGCTGTTGAATGTTGAAAATAATACCCCCACTGTAGTGCTGCTGGAGAACTCAATGAGATGATGCTTGCAAAGAGCCAAGAACAGAGTAAGGGCATAATGAGTGATGCCTGCTATTATTTTTGTTGCCGTCATCATGATTTCATGACAAATTAGGTCATTAAAGTTACATCAAATAAGCATAATGCCAAGTTTCAAATTAGTAGGGAATGTTTTCCTTAAACAAACAGGAATTCAGGCATTACTTAAGCATGACAGAAGAAAGAGCAAGTGGAAGGATGATGCATATTAAAAATTTAATCCTGACAGAGAATTTAGGGATAAACCCAGTGTACTGTTCTTCCTGGCCGTCCTCTCCAAAATGTACTATAGAGAAAACTGAGGTACAGAAAGGTTAAGTGGCTTGCTCAAAGTATTCCTGCTTGTTATTTACAGAAATGTTAGAAGCATGAAGAAATCTGTTTGTATGTAGCAAAAAATTAGAATGGTATGGCAGAGTGAGATGAGGGTAGAACAGGGAACAGTTAAGTGTATCCCCAGGGGCTAGTCTTGTTTTCCCTAGCACTGACTAGGAGAAAATGCTAATATCTGTCAGTGTCTGAATGCATACAAACCACGGTTCCCAACCCGCCTTGCGGTTTCTTGAAGCTATGTGACTGAGTTGTGGCCAGTGGAATTTGGGCACAAGGGATGCACTTTCTGGCACGGCATGATCCTTTGCATGATCCTCCACTCGACTTTGTGTTTCTTCCCTACTGCCCCTGGAGGCATGGGCTGAAGATGGGATACCATGAGACAGAGGACACTGTGGGCTCCTGAATGGCAGCATGGAGCCAAGCCCCACAGACCGCACTGGACTCACTTGCAAGGGAGGAATAAGTCTTCTGCATGTGAGTGTTCAGCTTCTAGGAGGGTGGAGTTGTTTTAATGGCAGTTAACTCAACTTGGCTCATATTCTCTGAAACTAGTAAAATCTTAGTCCTCATCTACATAAAATATACATAATCAACTATAAATCTTCCAGAACATTATTTAAAAAGTAGAGTAAATACGTTTGAATAAATGGGTATATAAAACAGCATCTGACAGAAAATCTTCACCAAGGGAACAGATGTAAGAACCTAGATTCTGAGGAGAAATGAAAGATAAGAGCCTAGAATCTGAGGAGGACAGTTGGTAACACTGTCTCAGGTTACAAACTTCTGGGTCAAGATCAACTGGGGATCATGTAATTATTACACAGGGAGTCCAAATAAACATACCAATCAAACATTGATCAACTAAAAAAAAAAAAAAAAACAAACAAAATTTGAACAAAAAAAAAAAAAAAAAAAAAAAAAAAAACTGAGTCATCTTGTGTTCATTTATCAATTCAGGAAATATTCATTGAGAACTTGCTAAGTACTAGGTATGATAATAGGTGACAAACTTTTTCTTAAAGAGAGAGTCACATAGGCTTGGTAGGCCAGACAGTCTCTGTTGCTACTGGTCAAGTTAGCTGAATAGCAGCCACAGACGTTATGTTACAAAAAAATAAAATGCAATATGTCTGGATTCCAAATAAAACTTTATTAACCATTCTTATAGGCCAACAACATGCAAATGAATGTCTATGTTCCAATAATACCTTAACTATGATCAACACACCTTAGTTTTTAACTCCTGAAAAATTTTAATAAAATAATCTTTAAAATCCACTTCTATGACACTAAGAACATATGATAAAGATAAGCAAAAAAAAAAAAAAAAATGGGCTCAGAATCATGATTTTGAGAGCTGTGGGGAGACAAGTTTCTCCTTGCCCAATAAATATAAAACATAATTTAAAAAATTAATCAATGTGAATATCTCGTTGGAATAGTTATTATAAATTATTAATTAATATATCATGCTTTAAATTATACAGAAGAATTTCAACAGAGGGTAGTTATATTATAGTGTTATGACCCATTAGAGAGGGTATTACAAATTGCCTCAATTTATTTTTAAATTTAATTTCATATTAATAATAGGAAGTAATTTAAACTCAAGAATCCCAGCAGCTTCTTTAGAACTGGCCACTAAAGATTCATAAGTGTGTGTGTGTGTGTGTGTGTGTGTGTGTGTGTATGCAAACTATGAATCTTTACTGTTTAGATTTCTTCATATATGGAGACATATATATTCAACATATATATGAAGAAATCTAGGCTGGGCGCGGTGGCTCACGCCTGTAATCCCAGCACTTTGGGAGGCCGAGGCGGGTGGATCACAAGGTCAGGAGATCGAGACCATCCTGGCGAACATGGTGAAACCCCGTCTCTACTAAAAATACAAAAAAATTAGCCAGGCGTGGTGGCAGGCGCCTGTAGCCCCAGCTACTGGGGAGGCTGAGGCAGGAGAATGGCGTGAATCCGGGAGGTGGAGCTTGCAGTGAGCCGAGATTGCGCCACTGCACTCCAGCTTGGGCGACAGAGCGAGACTCTGTCTCAAAATAAATAAATAAATAAA
>NW_016826320.1:270201-274249 GCF_001698545.2 Rhinopithecus bieti
TCCTTGCCCAATAAATATAAAACATAATTTAAAAAATTAATCAATGTGAATATCTCGTTGGAATAGTTATTATAAATTATTAATTAATATATCATGCTTTAAATTATACAGAAGAATTTCAACAGAGGGTAGTTATATTATAGTGTTATGACCCATTAGAGAGGGTATTACAAATTGCCTCAATTTATTTTTAAATTTAATTTCATATTAATAATAGGAAGTAATTTAAACTCAAGAATCCCAGCAGCTTCTTTAGAACTGGCCACTAAAGATTCATAAGTGTGTGTGTGTGTGTGTGTGTGTGTGTGTGTGTATGCAAACTATGAATCTTTACTGTTTAGATTTCTTCATATATGGAGACATATATATTCAACATATATATGAAGAAATCTAGGCTGGGCGCGGTGGCTCACGCCTGTAATCCCAGCACTTTGGGAGGCCGAGGCGGGTGGATCACAAGGTCAGGAGATCGAGACCATCCTGGCGAACATGGTGAAACCCCGTCTCTACTAAAATACAAAAAAATTAGCCAGGCGTGGTGGCAGGCGCCTGTAGCCCCAGCTACTGGGGAGGCTGAGGCAGGAGAATGGCGTGAATCCGGGAGGTGGAGCTTGCAGTGAGCCGAGATTGCGCCACTGCACTCCAGCTTGGGCGACAGAGCGAGACTCTGTCTCAAAATAAATAAATAAATAAAAGAAGAAATCTAAACCAAAAAATTCCCTAAGCACATCAAAGATATTATATGTTCAATTAAGTAATCTTAATATCACAGATTAGAAAATGGCTTCTTTAAAACATATGGAAACTGAGGCAATAATCAACTAACACAGGGTTTCTCAACGTTGGCACTGTTAGCATTCAGAGCCAGGTAAATTTCGCTCAACAGGGAGGTCCTGTTCTGTGCATTGTAGAAGGTTTGGTACAACCCTGGTTTCTACCCGCTAGATGCCAGTCAAAGCTTCCCCACCAGTTGTGACAACTACTAATGTCCCCAGATATTGCCAAATATTCCCAGAAGGTAAAATTGTCAGGAATTGAGAACTTCTAGTCTAAAAATTGACTCATGTTGACACTGAATCCCCCCAACCCAGATATACAGGAAAGAAGTTAATATCCACTTTAACTTTTGAGAGAATTCTCTCCCAATATTGATCATGTAGTCAGAGAGATTTAACAGTTTTCAATTTAGAAACCATAGAGAGGCAGGTGGCAAATTGGAACACAGATTTCATTTTTTCTGCTTATCCCAGCAGTTGTGAGTGAGAAACAGGCAGTGAATTTCTTTCCGTTAGTAACAAAACAATATAAAAATGGATTTGGAGCTATTTCCCAAAAGAATTTTAGGAAGACAGTGAGGTTAAATGAGCTGCAGCCCCTTTGTGTTTTTTAAACTCTGTTCAGCGAGCATCTACCTCCAGCCATCTGTGGTGGGATCCCAGATGGGCAAATGCTGTGAATTAGTCTTGAGACCAGCTGCAGTTTTATATTTTTCAAAAAGCTTTGTTCTTATAAAATAATCTTCATGATTAAGGCGAGAAGAAAACTGATACTAAAGATGTGAATCTATGATTATGGCATGAGGTAGAAGAAACAAATTATGGTCCACCACTGCTATGCCTGAAAATGATTGGTTTTCAACATGAGATGGCTAACCTTCAGCACGCAGCGAGTTGAAAAAAAAAAAAAAATCATAGTCTCTGATCAAAAAGGTACCTTATAAGTGAAAATAAATTAATATCTGATTCTCTAGTCATCGATGATAAACAGTTTTACTTCCTTAAATTAAAAGCAAATCTTGGTCTTTAAATGTTAAGAGACATCTTCTCTTAGTATGTTAAGGCACACCTGTCTGAAAATCATAAGAAATATTCCAAATATAGCCATTTTACTTCATGGTACATTTATATGTAAATATGCATATGGTCATGCCAAGAGATTTACCTCATACAGATAACATTCTCTCAGGGTAACAGAGTACTCGTATCCCAATTCCTGCTCAAATCTTCATGTCTTTAGCAACTCCACCAGTGATGTTTCTAGTTTGTCAAAAGACAAGATTCTTTTTTTTTGTCAAAAGGGAAGAGACTTCTGATTTGAAGTATGTTGACTCCATGTCCAAAATATTACTTGCACCACATTTATCAGGCAACCTGACTTGGAAGTGAGTTTTCTCCTTCAGAAGCCACCCCACAAAAGCCTATTTTTCTCATCACTGAATTTCAGTATGGTTCTACAGAGCTGAGCCGCCATGTGTGACAGTGCTTTGATAGATATCATAAGGTTGGGGAATGGTGGGAGGAGACTGGAGAGGGTGCACTAAGGCGGTATCCCCGTGCTCCTACTGCAGCCAGGAAGTGTGCTGGCTGCTGGACGGAAAGTCCCACCCTTGATTTCAGGGCAGTTGGCAGGGACAATGCAGTGGGGTCTCCAGAATCCTATAAATGTCACTAAGTAGAAAAAAAAAAGAATCATTATTCAACATCTGCTTTCTCATCATTGTTGCTAAACCAATGTTAAGGCAGGAGAAAAAATTTGGGAGATAGGAAAATTGAAAAACAGTATTGAGAAGACAAGTGGTTGCTATGTAAGGAATGAATATATCAGTCAGGAATTGCCTGTCTCATCCACAAATTGTCCCCTGGGGTGACAGTATGCACACGAGTGTCTTAGGATGTCTCTTCCAAAAGCATTTCTTATTACTCTAGATTCTGGGTTAACATTACTTTACTTTTCTTTTCTTGAATTTAGGGACAAAAATATCATGTTTACCTACCACTCCATTAGTGTTAAGTTTAAAAAGGTTAGGGAAGAGTGAACATATTAAATACCAAGGGATGGAAATTTGTAAGCCATCTGTTTTGACTCTACCACCTTCCAGGTAACTAATCTAATAATCTCATCTAATTCTGAACAAATAAAAAGAAAGAAAACACTTCTTACAATACAGGAATGAATTTCAACACGAGGCAATAAGTACTAGTCAGAAATAAAGGTTACAAGGCTGTGAAATGCCTCAGAGGGTCACCAGCCAAGCAGACACAGAATGGGTTACAAAGAGGTGATGTCTCCAGTGAAACTCAAGGATGGGCAGTCTTTTTCTCCAAGAAAAAGAAGATAAATAGGGTGAAGGTGTTTGAGACAGGACAGCAAGAGCAAATGCTTCAAGTTGGAAAATAGCCTACAGTTTGGAAAACGATACGCAGCATGACATGACCAGACAAGGTAGAAACTGCCCCCAGGTGATCAGGAGAGACACAGGTAATGCAAACTGCCACCTGGAGGTGAACCTCTGTCCTGCACAGGGGCAGGACCCAAGGATGCCCTGTCTAGTGCTAAATAAAGTCTACTGGTGAAGCACATTAATTTCTCATTGTCTCCAGTTTTCTTGAAATTGGTTGTCCTCCTTGATCTGTTTCACCATTTTCTACATTTAAACAACAATTTTAACTTTGGAGAGAGAAAAGGGGAAAATATTAACCTGAGATATACAAATCAACTCCCATGATTTGTGGTAGAAAACAATCTTTCTACGTAATAATTGAAGGCACACAAGTCAAATGTTCTGTCACTTATTATCTAAAACAACGCTTTCCAGTGGGGCACACCAGCCACCCAGAACACTTCAACTCTGGCTGGTCCAAATGCAAATGTGATGGAAATATAAAACATACACTGGAGTTTGAAGACTGAGTTCCAGGAAAAAAAAATGCAACAGATCATTAATTTCTTATAATGATTCTATGCTGAAATTAAAATATTTTGGATATATTGAGGTAGTAAAATATACTGTTAGTAGTCATTTCCCTTGCTTCTTTGTACTTTTTTCAGTGTGCCTAGCAGATCACCTTAAATTGCCTATTTGGCTCACATGGTGCTTCTATCAGACAGCACTGCTATCACACCCTTTGTCTACCAATGTGCTTATTCCTTTCTGTTACCCTTGGGAACTGTTATGTAAATTAAAATAAAATATTCATAGAAACCAACAAGACCTCTTTGCTGGAGACATGTGAAATATAAAAAAAAAAAAAAAAAAAAAAAAAAAAAA
>NW_016826320.1:274550-358732 GCF_001698545.2 Rhinopithecus bieti
AAAAAAAAAAAAAAAAAAAAAGTGTGTCATGAAGAATTGCCAGCCTTCTCTCTCCAGGCTAAGTAAACAGTAGGCTACAGAACTCCGTACACAGCCACAGAATATGAAAAAGCAGAACAGCCCTGCTTTGCACCAACGGTACAGCAGTCTGACCTCTATCATTAGAGCTGCATGTTCAAAACCACAGTTCAAACAGTTACTGTCTTCTTGCTTGGTGCTATGTCAGTAGACTAAGCTCTCACCAGGTGCTGGTACTGATGGGCATCTTATACTTCAGTAATAGCTCATTAATCCCATCAATAGTTGCAACCTGATTTCCACCAAAGGCAGCCAAGACCAAGGGAGGCAATGATGAGAAAAGTACAATTAGTTTCCTTGACCTCACAAAAATATATACACATGAGTTAATGGAAATACATCTCCTCACTTTTTTGCATCTATTTATTTGGACATCATGTTAGTAAAACTTGCAAAAATATCACAATAGACTTTCATAAGTCCTTTACCTAGATTCCCCTGTTAATACTGTATCATATTTGCTTTATTATTTTTGCCTCTGTATACATGTATAGCTTCTGTGCATGTATGTGTGTAACAATTTTAAAAGCTATTTTGATATAAGTTGCACAAATGATACCCATTACCCGTATATATGTTAGCATGTTATTCCAGAAAACAATGACATTCTCCTACATTAGTTATCAAAATCAACAAATTAATATTAATACATTTCTACTATCTTATCCAGACATTTGAATTTATCCAGTTGTCCCAATCATGTTCTTTATAGTAAGAAAAAATATATCTGCTCCAAGATTCAATTTGAGTCAAGTATTGCATTTGAACCCCATGTCTATTTGTTCAGCTTTGTGATGGAGTAGCTCTTTATTATTCTTTTTTCATACTTTTCATGACTTTGTGATATCCGAAGGGTAGGGGCCAGTTTTCTTTGTAGAATGTCCCTCAGTGTATCTGATGGTTCCTCATAAGGTTAGTAGTCATAATTTTTGGCTGAAATATCAAGGGCATCTTGTTGTGTCCTCCATGCATCAAATCACTGAACTCTGTCCCCTTGCTGGTGAAGTTCCCCTTGACCTTTGAGTATTTGGTCATGGGTTATTTGCCAGATTTCTTTACTATCAAGTTATAAGTTTTCCTGTTGTAATTAATAAGTATCATATAGGTAAGTACTTTAAGACTACTATTAATAAACATCCTGGCTGTCATCAAACTCTGACCCACAAATTAAGCATCCATTGATCACTTTTGCCTAAATAAATTTTTAGTATAATGGTTGCCAAATCATGACCTCCTAATCAAATTATTCCTTCAATATTTATTAGTTGGCATTTGTTTAGTCATTCATTGATGTTTTATGTTAGTATCTACTCATAGATTCTTATGTTTTTCAATGTGTTATAATCTACTATTGGCATTATCTATTTTGACAATCAAACTGTCCCAGATTTCTTCAGTGAGCTCACTTCAAGCTGGCTCCTAGTTTCTTGTGACACACCCTCATCATTCTTTAAATATTTTCCTTAATTTCTGAAACAACAAGCTCTTCCAGTCTTATCTGAGTTCTCCCTGCCCAACTCTAGATTAAGTCACTTCTCAAGAAATCCTTCATCTGTTTTCATGGAGAATTAAGTTTAGAAACAAAGTAACCTGTATGAAGTGTGTTCACTGCTACTAAGACAAGACTTCTAAACCCTCTCAGCTGACAGAGCTAGTAAATTTGGAAATAAATGAATGTGTATATGTAAATACATGCTTGTGCACACACAGACCTACACAAGCTCACTTTTTAACACATGTGATATGCCAGAGAGTATACCATGAGAATCAAAATGAATATAATATGTAGTTTCTATCTACTAAAAGATACAGATTTTAGAAACTGTTATCTAAAACAATCTTTAAAATGCCATTTTGATTAAATTATTGATCACTCTTTTTTTTAACTGGCAAATAAAAATTGTATATATTGATAGTGTACAACATGTCACTTTGATATATGTACACGTTGTGGAATGGCTACATCAAGCTAATTAACATGCAGGTATCTCACATACCTTTATTTATTTATTTATTTATTTATTTATTTATTTAGGTTGTGAGGACACTTGAAATCTACTCTCTTAGCAATTTTCAAGCATATAGTACATTGTCAGTAGCTATAGTCACCATGTCATACAATGGATCTTTTTAACTTATTCCTTTGTCTAATTGGAATATTTTGTCCTGTGGCCAACATCTCCCTAACACCTTCCCTGACCTTCCGGGCCCCTGGAAACCACCAGTCCACTCTCTGCTCCTAAGAGTTTGTCTTCTTTAGATTTCACACATAAGTGAGCTCTTGCAGTATTTGTCTTTCTGTGCCTGGCTTATTTCACCGAAAATAATGTCTTCAAATTGCTGATCATTCTGATTCCTTAATAACAAATTCATAATTTTACCACTCAATTAGCTCAATGAAAGACTCCAGATATATACTAAATTGCAGTAGAAAGACAATTTATTGTCAATTGTGATTAAACTATTATAATGGAGATTATTATTTATTATTATCACTTTAAAAAATCAAAAACAATAAAAATTACTGATAAATTGCTATGTTTTATCTCTTTTGAATGTCTTACTTATTTTTTACCATGCTAATATGGAGTTGGTAGTGATTTGTGGCCATTTCACAGATGAGGAACCAATAATTCCTAGAAAGTTATAGAATTAGATCACAAATAAGGTCGATGCGTCTTCAAAGCCCTTGCTTTTTAATCAATATTAGCTTTGATCGTGGGACTGGCTGATTTTAACACCCTGCTAAAGTAAAAGATCTAATACTAAAACCTAGCTCTGAAGTTCCCTGAGTGCTCAAAAACAGCAGCATTAAAGAGAGAATAAAATAATATAAAATCCTCTCCAATCACTTCTTAGAGCTCTAGTACATGAGAGTGAGACTAAAATGGGTTGAAGAACTTTTTCCAAACTCTACACAGCCCAAAGATTCTGGCATGGTCCACAGGGAGTTCCAGAATCTTGGTGAAGAAGATATTTGTGTCTTAACTCTCTTATTTTCTAGGAGACACTTTTTAAAGACTAGAGGGAAAAGTGGGCTTTTGTGACTCTGATCTGCTACTAAAATAAATACTTCATTTAAGCACAAGATCTCAGGTCCATTGTCCAAACCGCAACAACAGAAATAGGTAAATTTCATTTTGATCTATTTCCCTTTATTCTTTGTTACAGTTAGCTTTTAACCCAAGTATTCATATTTATGTTAATATAAATTATAAAGAGGAAACAAAGCTGTTTTACAAGAAATTGATGCCCGAATACATCAAACTAAATAATCGATGATTGCTCTGGGGAAACGAATGCATCCAGGCTTTGAGGTAATGTTCCTTGAATGGCCTCTCATCTAAGGAAGGATAAATCAGGATCATATCCATGGAACAAAGAGGGCCACCTGGCAGGAGGAAAAGGCTAATTGGGAATTAAGGGAGGTGATGACTCATAACAAGTAGGGCAGCCTTAGTCCTGAGGCCTGACCCACTGAGAAAATGAGCCACTGCTCAGCCTGGATTAACATCTTTATATACATCTGTCTTCATCCCTTCAAGCAGTGAGTTAATTGGGATGGAAAATGAAGTTTGAGAAAAATAAATTTCACCTACCTGGATAAGAGACAGATCCTCAAGTTGTAACCTGAAGAGGTAGTTTCTACAAAATATAAAAAGAGAGCAGTTTTATTTTTAATCGATCCCAGAAAGTTAAGAGTTTATAAAAATTTCAAGAACAAAGAAAATAAAATAATAATTTTGACTTCAAAAGCATCTTCTTTCTAAGAATATGGTTAGCACTACTTTCCTTGGATCTTAGAGTATAAAGAGGAATTCAAGATGTCAACAAATACACATTTGAGATTGGTGAGAAAGCTAACGAATAAGTGGGGTGTGTTTGTACATAATTACAGTAAGTGTAAGTCATTAACTGGCTCTCTTGATCTATATGGAATAAATAAAAGGACATGGGCATTCCATTCTGAAACCGAGTTTCATTTAAGCAAGATGATGTAAAAATATTCCTCATAGGTCTTCCTTTTTAATCATCACCTACATTCACCATGTTTTATAATTAAGATTTTGAATTCAAGCAGTGCTCTGAGGTTCACAGTAGTCTACCTTGTAGGATGGATTCAGTATGTAATAAAAGTTTAGAATTATGAACTTGGGTGCAGTATGGTGGCTCACACCTGTAATCCCAGCACTTTGGGAGGCTTAGGCGGGAGGATGTTTTGATCCTGGGAGGCGGAGGTTGCCAGGCTCCTGGGAACCATGGCAAAACCTGTCTCTACAGAAAGTACAAAAATTATACAGGTATAGTGGCATATGCCTATAGTCCCTGCTACTCAGGAGGCTGAGGCAGGAGGATGCCTTGATCCTGGGAGGTGGAGGTTGCAGTAAGCTGTGATCACCCCACTGCACTCCAGCCCGGGTGACAAGGTGAGACCCTGTCTCAAAAATAAATAAATAAATAAATAGTATATATACACACACATATAAATATAATTTTCAGCTTATGGAATTTGGTTTAAAAAAAAAGAAAAGAAATATAAACTTGGTGGTCTGCCCAAAGGAAACTGATGACATCAAGGGCTTCGAAGAGTCAGTTTCACTGCCCAAGCCTAAAATAGGAAATCAGAGAAAAGAAAACTATCAATTTCAACAAAGAAGGGGAAGAACAGTGAAATATGAGTGAAATATGCAGTGGAGATCAGTAGAGCACAGGGAAAAAGATACAGATTAGTTATACCGGGCTTTGGACTCTAGTGTTGCAGGTTTTAGAAATAACTCATTAACCTCCCTCAGTATTCTTTGTTTCAGCCTCTAACTGAAATCCTGGCATCATGTAAATGGGAAAATGGGGCAGGGATGTGCACCAACAGCACCCCAAAGAGGAAGGGAGGAGACAGCCAGCCCAGTACAAATAACAATGGCAAGAAGATGCTGACACATAATGGTAAGCAAACTCTAAGATGCAAATGAGCATGAGGTGGGATCTCCAAGAAGCCAAGGATGTTGTTATAATGGGCTGGTCCAAGGTCACTTCTATGGAACAAAGAGAGAAATTTTACAACACCAATAAGACATAAATGTTGAGTATTTTCACTATCGTGGGGAGGGGGATAAATATATAAGCTGGACATATGTACCAGTAGAAGTGACAAGTGATAGCCAAAGCGGCCCAAGGGCATAGCCTCGAGATGACCAAGAAACATCCCTATGGTTATGGACAGAGTTAGGGAGGACAAAGCCCCCATGCAAGCTGGCACTCAGAAGCACATGTACACACACAACTGCAGGATGAAAGAGGACCAGGCTCACATTCAGTTATCTCATGAATCCAGGCATTGGCTCCCGAGCATTCAGGTTTCGCACAATTTGCCCCCTCACATGGGCGTACCACCTCTCTAAACTGAGTGAAAACGGCCTCCCCTAAACCACAGCAATAGTCTCCTTACCACACTCTTTCTACCTCTCCAGTCTCACCTCTGATATACCCCAAGAGAAGCTCCCAGAAGCACTGCTTGGCACACGCCACCTCCATCACAAAGCCATTTCAGGAAAAGTTGCCCTGTCCTTTATTATAATGCTGCAGCCCTCTATGCAGAACCAGGTAAAGGATACCTCTGAGGGGAGGGAATATTACAGGAAAGTATTTTGATTTAGTCGGTGCCATGAGAAGTCTAGGACTCCAACAGAAACGTCATCTGCAGGCCAGGCACATTGCCGTGTAATCCCAGCACTGTGGGAGGTCGAGGTGGGCTAATCACTTGAGCCCTGGAGTTCTAGACAGGCCTAGGCAACATAGGGAGACCCTATCTCTACAAAAAGGAAAAAACACAAAAATAAGTCAGGCGTTGTGATGCATGCTTGTAGTCCTGGCTACTCAGGAGGCTAAAGTGGGAGGATCGATGGAGCCTGGGAGGTCAAGGCTCCAGTGAGCCACGATCCTGCCACTGCACTCCAGCCTGGGAGACGGAGAGAGATCCTATCTCAACAACAACAAAAAGTTGTTTTCAGAGGAACAAATGTGAACTTGGTGCACACACAGAAGAGTATGTTGAAGCAGCCAAGGTAGCTGGCACTGGAGAGTGACTCGCATTTCAACATCAGCCAAGCTTTCACCCAATGTGACCTAGAAACCAGCACACCTCCTCTAAGGGAAGTGAGAAATCTACACACACACACAGACAAGGCTTTCAGAAGTGGGGCTTACCAGTGTGATATCGTTTGGCTGTGTCCCCACCCAAATCTCATCTGGAATTTTAATCCCCGTAATCCCCATGTGTCCAGGGAGGGGACTAGTAGGAGGTGATTGGCTCATGGGGGCGGGTTGCTTCATGTTGTTCTCATGATACTGAGTGAGTCTCATGAGATCTGATGGTTTTATAAGCATCTGGCATTTCCCCTGGTTGCATTTCTCTCTCCTGCCACCACGTGAGAAGGCCCAAGCTTGCTTCCCCTTCACCTTCCACCATGATTACAAGTTTCCTGAGGCCTCTCCAGCCATGTATAACTGTGAATCAATTAAACTTATTTTATTTATAAATTACCCAGTCTCTGGTGTTTCTTTATAGTAGCATGAGAACAGACTAGTACACAGCAGCACCAGGGAAATCACTGGCCATTGCACACCCATCGCCTCTATGGGCAGCTCAGCTCCCCACTCTCACATATTTCTCACTGTCTTTCTGGTCTCCAGAGGCTGCCCCTCTGCTATGGGAGGCAGTATCACCTAGCGATTAAGAATATTCATGCAAAAGCTGGAGTTCTGCCTCTATACAATCTCAGGAAGAAAGTATTTCTCTCTATGCCTTAGTCTTTTCATCTGTAAAATGGAGCTAATAATCAAACCCATCCCCTAGCATTGTTGTGAGGTTTAAATCTAAGAAAAACACTTAGAATGAAGTCTGACCTACTGTAAGCATCAATTAATGGTGCCAACTTCTATGTTTATTTTGTCATTGGTCCTGAAATCCAGTTGTCCTACCCCTTTTCAACCCACTGGCAATTTTAAGAAAGACTTCTTCAGTAAGTATTTCCAATAAAAGAAACTCATTCATTTAGTAAACGAATTACCTAAGAGCTTTGGTGATATCTCATGGTTCCTTCTTTCTTGCATATTCACACACATACGTGTGCACATTTATGTTCACACTACGGTATCTGTCTCCAGAAACTTTCTTGAAAAGAAGCTCTCATACACAAAGAAGAGCTGGAAATGCTGTCAGGCCCTTTGAGAAAAGATGACAGCAGAGTCTGCAGTGCTCTGTAGAGCTCTGTGCAGATCAAGCGAACAGCTCTGTCTACTTGGGGAGGGGAGTGGAGGAGACACAGAGATGGCCGTATGCAACACCTGCTTCCAGTTTTCAGGTGTTTTCCACAGAATAAGATAATGGCTTATAATAAAAAATATGCCACATTCTCAGTCCACATCTCCATAAGCAAAGATAACTCTTCTGATCATTATTTTTCTGCTTCTCAACTTCCAATGGGTTGTAAGGTACCCCTCCTCTCCAGAAACATTGCTAGTGGAGTTCAACCATCTACCTCTTCTCCTTCCAAATACCTGAGAGCTATGGTGCCCTTCCAATTATCTCACAAGCAATAACAAATCAATGTGCCAGAGGTGTTCAATAGGTGAAAGGAAGGGGCAGAGAGGATGGAGGGGCACGCTTACTATGAAATTCCATCACCACCACCATCACCATCACCACATCCGATACCCCAGGAAGGAAAGCACCAGAGGATTTGAACTTTTCTTTTGTAGTATTTTCTGGGTTGCAAGATAAAAATTGGTGATTATTTTACCCCATTCTCATATTTTTAATCCAATAATATAGAGTCTAACAAATCGAGAACTAATCTGTCACTAAAGAGTATATACCCCTTGATTTATAGATGAGGAAACTTCTATAAATTAAGAGGTGCAGTGAGATTTATCCAATAGTGTAAGGCTTCAGAGAAAGTCCTGGGATTAGAAACAAGCCCCCTGTCTTAATGTCCCTTGTCCCATTATGCCTCATGGCCTCACCTATTAGTCATTCTTAATTTCTAATTTCACCTGCACCAAATTCCTAGTTTCACCTGCACCAAACATGCATACCCACAGGAACAGACACAGCAACAGCTCTTTTACTGCGAGTATTTCATATCTTCACTGGTCATTTACAGGACCATTTACAAACCATTTTAAGAAAATTCAAGTCTTAGTTCTGCTAATAACAAATTTGATCCTAGGCCATCAATTTTCACCTCTGGGACTGTGATCTGGCTGAGATGTATGTCTCCCCATGAGGAGAACAGTTTGAGCCTACGAGTCTGGCTGTTTAAATGGCACCTCTTTTCTCTCTTTTTATACGGGCCTGAATAACTCCCTGCCCGTACCTAATTCTAAGAAGAGCCCTATTTCTTAACTTATGAAATGAAATAGATAAACTACACAATTATCTCAATGTATTTAAATAATACAAATTCCCAAAAGACTGTGACCATGTTTAGATATACACAATGCCAGCCGGGCGCGGTGGCTCACGCCTGTAATCCGAGCACTTTGGGAGGCTGAGGTGGGCAGATCACGAGGTCAGGAGATCGAGACCATCCTGGCTAACACGGTGAAATCCCATCTCTACTAAAATACAAAAAACTAGCCGGGCGTGGTGGTGGGCGCCTGTAGTCCCAGCTACTCGGGAGGCTGAGGCAGGAGAATGGTGTGAACCCGGGAGGCGAAGCTTGCAGTGAGCCGAGATCGCGCCACTGCACTCCAGCCTGGGCGACAGAGCAAGACTCTGTCTCAAAGGAAAAAAATATATATATATATACATACACACACACACACACACACACACATACACAATGCCTAAGTTCTATGAATAAATGGCCATCTAACAAAAACCTTTTATTATGGCAAATTTAAATCATTTCCTGAGAAGTGTTTTCATGTGTTATTTTTCACAACTGAGTAACTTATTTCAAAATAATCTTAAAAGAAACCTCAACATATAAAACAGATACAATAATTCTTTAATAGTATAAATTTATGTAATCAGTACTTATGTATTTGTTAATAATAAAATCAGCTGATGAAGCTTTCTTAAAAATTGTAAAACTCCACTTATCAGAACTATTTATCATCTTACACAGATCAACATCTATTTAGTGTGTATATTCATGCCAGTTGATTGGTTATATTTTGTTGCTTTTATTTGTTTGATTTTTAAGGCACAGAGTTGGTAGGTGCTTTTAATTTTTTTTTTTACCCCCGAGATGGAGTCTCGCTTCTTTGCCCAGGCTGGAGTGCAATGGTGTGATCTCAGGTCACTGTGACCTCCGCCTCCCAGGTTCAAGCAATTCTCCTGCCTCTGCCTCCCCAGTAGCTGGGATTATAGGGATGTGCCACCATGCCTGACTAATTTTTGTATTTCTAGTAGAGACAGGGTTTCACCATGTTGGCCAGGCTGGTCTTGAACTCCTGACCTCAAGTGATCCTCCCACCTTGGCCTCCCAGAGTGCTGGGATTACAGGTGTGAGCCACCGCGCCTGTCCTAAATATTAGTTTAATAAATGACTATGGTCCATGTAAAACCTAAGTAGTCAAATGCCTCGCTACACAAACAATTTAGTATTTACCTTATCTTATTACAATTTTCAGCTATTTTAAACAATATATTAAAAGATGAACCATAAGTAAAACAGCTGTAGAATTCCCTAATCACATCCCAAGAACCTAAGAATCTGACAAAACACAGTGTGGATTCTGCTATTCTCAAATCTCTTTCCTCGAACTATTTGGCCCCACGTACAACTCCAAATGCATTTTCGCCGTAGGAAAAATTCCAAGCCAGCTGGCAACGTGAGGGACTTGAAATCTCTCAAGACAGCTTGATCCATCACAGTTTAGGTCAATGACCTACAAAGTTAAAGGTTACAAAAAGAAAGAAAACCTTCTAAAGGGGATAAAAAATTGATATTCCCTGGTGTTGGGCCACTCACAAACTAAAGTAAGATCTATGAAACCCTGCAAGTGGCTGTCCTCCAGGGTATTACAGAAGAGGCAACCACTTTATCTTGCAATTGTGCGAGCACAGAGGAGGGAAAACAATATGCGTGAGGTTCACGAGAAAGGCCACCAGCCTTTCCAACATGAAGAAGTAATGCTTCTGGCCCCTGGCCAACTGTAAATGCTAACCAAATGTTGCACGTAGGGTCAGTCTCCCTAATAGGGCAATGCTTTGGGCAACCCAAAGCATTTAAGTGATCTCATTAATCTTCATAACACCCCTAGATGTAAATAGGTAGTAATAAGGACTATTGCCATTCTTCAGGGAAAAAGGCAGTAATGCAAGAGGTTAAGAGATTAGATCCTTTGAATGTATTAGTTGTAGCTTGGGGGAATGATTCTATACTTCTATTTTCTCCTGTCATTACCAAAGTGAAAAGCAAGAGTTTGCCAAAGTGTAACAGTTCAGTTTTGTGGCTATAGTAAATAAAATATGAGTTTTCTTCCCTTGGTATCAATCTACTTTTTTGTTTTTTTGTTTTTTTTCAAATGCCATGGAATAAAATTTGACATTGCACATTCACGTGCAATAAACCAGATTCCTTTTAGGAGTAATAATATATGAGGAGTACATAAATCCAATGGGCTGAATAATTCAAATCACAAAGCTATTAAATTTGGCAGATGCAAAAATCACAATATTAAAGCCCATTCTCCGTTTCCCCACTAGACACCTGAGTGGGTTTTGTACGTCTTCACCAAAGTTTCTTTCTTACTGACTCTAGGATTGAATAACTCATTCCTGGGTCCCATCACTTCCCCTAGTGGCCTATTAGAAACAAATCACTAAGCACAACAATATATTCTCGGAGGGAGCAGTGGGGACCTTAATAGATGAAGTTCATTTGTATCTTCATGTAAAGTAATAAAATGCAGCCGGCATTAAAGAAAAGGTTGAGCCATCACGAGCATATTAACTAAATGACTCATTTCATCTAGAGACACTATAAAACTTAACTTTGACCTCCATAAACTATGAAAGACACAGGTGTTTTAAAATGACATTCTCTTAGAATAACTCAACTGGTCTCTGATGAATATGACTATAAAATCAAAGAAAAAATTACAAGTTCCTATTGAACATGTGAGTTAGAGGCTTGCTTATAACTGAGAAAAGAAGAATTAAGGAAGGTAGATTGGTATTTTGTACTAGAGCAAAGGAAGGCAGAAGCCAAGTAAATGTATAAAGACATTTTAACAGTGATGACAGAAACATTTGTTGTCGTCTAATAAAAGTTTAGACCAAGGCCAATCATGAGACAATCTGGAGACAAAACATACACTGCCCATGAGCCAGCTGGGGGAGTCTGAGAGCTGACTAGTCTCTCCTGTCCCTGCACCAGCTTCCGGCCCACAATACTTTCCTCACTGCCAGTTTCCTTCCATCCTCACTGCTGTCAACATCTAACTGGCATAGAACTTTTCAAGTATAGTGATATCCTACATGATACCCACATTTTCAATTGCACTGGTAGACTTTTGAAGATAACAAATGACGTTTGAGATGGAGTCTCACTCTGTTGCCCAGGCTGGAGGGCAGTGGCAGGATCTCAGCTCACTGCAACCTCCATTGCAGGCATTTAGTAATTCTTGTGCCTCAGCCTCCAGAGTAGCAGAGATTACAGGTGCGTGCCACTATGCCCAGCTAATTTATTATTATTTTTTTTTTTTTGTATTTTTAGTAGAGATGGGGTTTCACTGTGTTGGCCAGGCTGGTCTCGAACTCCTGACCTCAGGTGATCCACCCGCCTGGGCCTCCCAAAGTGCTGGGATTACAGGCATGAGGGAGGACGAAGCAGGTAGATCACCTGAGGTCGGTAGTTCGAGACTGGCCTGGCCAACATGGCGAGAACCCACCCCTACTAAATATACAAAAAAATTAGCCAGGCATAGTGGTGCACAACTGTAATCCCATCTACTCAAGAGGCTGAGGCACGAGAATCCCTGAACATGCCAGGCAGAGGTTGCACTGAGCAGAGATCCTGCCACTGTACTCCAGCCCAGGCTACAGAGCAAGACTCTGTCTCAATCAATCAATCAATCAATCAATAAACTAAGGAAAAATAGTAACTATATCCTTTAAAACATAAAATGTTGTAAAATTAGTTTGATTATCTAAATGTAAATATTTAACATCGTGATCATATCAGTAACTTTAAAGAACACAATGATTTAATTTAATCATGTAACCAAACTCATATAATTCACCAATTCACCAACCTATCTATAATTGTGATTTCCAAGACTTTACATTATGCTGGTCAACTATAAGCAAATTCCAGGAGCCTTTTAATTTTGTGGTCATAACCATCCTAAAAAATGTCTGCTTCATGTAGTTTTTTCATGGGTTTCTCAGAAGATAATTAAATGTCAAAATTACAAAGCCTTTCTAAACAGTATAACATTATACTTAAATAGTGAGATCACATTTAAATTACAGTTTTTAATTCTTTTGTGAATTTTTTTCTAAAATATTTTCAAATATGGTGACAAATTTATAATATGGTCATGTGATTAGCTATCTCCTCAATCAGAATTTTCTCTACCCTCCTCAAAAACAGTAAATATGTATTCTTCAGGCTATACAAAGTTCAAGATAACTGTAATTTAATTTTTGTTGCTGTTAATGCTGTTACATGTGTCCGGTACCCATTCTCCCAGAATCATACTAACTTCTTTCATTCCCTATCCCAGAAAGACCATTTCAAGCTCCTTAAAAGTCTTGGTTATTAGAAATAAATTTCAAAGAACACATTAAAACGGAGATCAAACCATTTTAATAGCATTCTTATATATTTAAATACCAAGATTAAAAGGTGCAAAAATACATGGATAGCCTCTTATTATTTAGCAAGTAGAATGAAATAACAAAGATACATTTTAATGGCATGCAATAACTAGAACAATGCTGCCAGCAAATCTCAGAGATATAAAATCAGAAAAATATTTTCCCACAAATATGTTTAGGGTAAAAGTGATTAATCAATATTGTTAATAATTACACTAATAGTTTACATTTTATTATGCTTTAATTATTACTTGCAAATCTCTAAGTGCTGTGAGGATTACAGATGACGATTTATTGCCCTAAATTTAACTCTCGACTTTTGTCTCTGTGGGTCCACTGGGTATATGATTTGTTCTTTTCCATTTCTCAGTTAACAGAGATAATTTTTCATTTGAAAAAAATGCCAACTGAGTATTTCTATGGTTCCTTTAACTTGTGATTTCCTAGGACTATTCATGCTTTAAATTATTTCCACATACAATTAATTTTCTAGGTTATCTTCAGTATTCATACAAATCTGAGATTTTTTTTCTCATGTATCTTCTAATAATCAAAGAATTACAGCTCATTCTCCCACATGCTGTATCCCAGTCACACTCCCAAAACTCACTGAATGGTTTAATCCTTGCCACCAGCCAACCCATTCTGTTGGCCATCAATTGCTGTCAAACCCAGTACTGAAACATGTCTCAAATCTGGCTTCTCATCTCCAATTCCATCATCACTGCCTAAGTTTAAGCACCCTGTACCCTCACCTGATCCACAACCCTCAACTGCCATGCCTCGCTCCAAATTCTGCAAGTTCTAGCACGTCCTGCACACAATATGAGGGACATATCTTCCTAATGCAAACATGATTATTTGAATACATAAATGTAGAAATCTCTTGGGCTTCTCAATGACTTTAGCAGAGGTTCTCAAATTTACCAAGCCAGCAGAGCAATGGGAGCTTGATTAAATCAAAGATTCTGGCCGGGCACAGTGACTCACACTTGTAATCCCAGCACTTTGAGAGGCCAAAGTGGGTGGATCACTTGAGGTCAGGAGTTTGAGACCAGCCTGGCCAACACAGTAAAACCCTGTCAACACTAAAAATACAATTAGCCGGACATGGTGGTGGGTACCTGCAATCCCAGCTACTCGGGAGGCTGAGGTAGGAGAATTGCTTGAACCCAGGAGGCAGAGGTTGCAGTGAGCCTAGAGAACCAAGTCTAAACTTCTTTATAATCTGACCCCAGCTAATGCTCAGGGCTTCACCTATAATTACTTCCCCCTCTCTTTCACCAACAGGTGCCATGGAGCCAAGCACTTTTCAGCCTCATCAGAATCTCTGACTTTCCCCATGTGTTTCTCTGTCTTCCCTGCCAGATTCCTCATGCATCACTCAGGCCCAGTTGGAGGAGCACCTTCTCAATGCAGCCTCTTCAGATCCATGTACCATCATATCCCTTTACTCTTGCTGTTTTCAGGACCCTTTACTCAGACTTCCCTTGAAGAATTGAATTGCTTATGCCCCTGTCTCACCCACTAGGCCAGGATCAGCATACTTTTTGTTATGGGGCCAGAGAGCAGATATTTTGCTTTTGTGGTCTATGTCCCAACTACTCTTCTCTGCAGTTTTAGATCAAAAGCAGCCACAGAAGATGTGTGAATGAGTGGGTGTGGCTGTGTGCCAATAAAAGCATATTTACGAAAACAGGAGGCAACTCTGGGGCCCCAGCTTGCCAACCCTTGTGTTGGACTAGAAAGTCCTCACCAGGTAGAGAAGATGCTTCATCTTTGTTTCTCTAATGTCTAAGATGCTTCCTGGCATAAAGTAGGTTCAATAAATATTTGATGAATACAGAATCTTGAAAGAATAACTACATGAACTAATACATTTGGATAAACCCTGTGTGGACCTGGGTAGGAGAAAAGCTCTTATTACTTAGTCTGTAGCACATGCACATGCAAATAAGTTATTCAATTATTATCACAGCCCTTTGTTGGTTTGTTCATGGGATCTGGGAAATAGGAAGCCTTTGTACATTTATTTATTTACAGCTGTCTCTTGGTATCCCCCAAGCATTGGCTCCAAGAACACCTCGAGTGCCAAAATCCATGGATGCTCAGGTCCCTGATATAAAATGGATTGGTATTTACCTATAACCTATGCACATCTTCCCATATACTTTAAATCATCTCTAGATTACTTATAATATCTAGAATATTACACATGTAAATAGTTGTTATACCATATTGTTTTTATTGGTATGATTTTCATTGTTGTATTGTTTGTTTTTAATTTTCCAAATATTTTAGGCTTGTGGTTGGTTAAATCTGCAGATGCAGAACCCAGGGAAAACCAACTGTATGTTCTTAGTTATTTATAACTAAATAGATAACTGTTGTACTAGGCCGATATTCTCCCAACTCAAGCAGGGAAAAAAATACAGATTAGTTTATTTTGTTTTGGTTTTTGTTTTTTTCACAATAGCAGAAGAAACAGAATGGTTAGAAATCTTTCCCAGGCCTGTCAGCCGGCCACCAGTTTGTTAAAAGCACACACCCTGAGCCACCTAAATCAGCTGAGCTGGGAGGGACATCTTAATTTTGAACAAATGCCCTAGCTAATACTTAAGAACACTAATGTTTGGCAAACATTGGACAAAAGGTAACAAAGCCAGCAGACAACAAGGAGACCTTTTAACATATATTGGATAACTAATCAAATAAGCCAATTAGAAGAAAGGGGAGAATAGGTAGAAGAAAGAGAGAAGCCCAGAGAATCTTAAAGGACATACCTGTGCATAGGGGCCAGCCCTGAGAAGGAAAGGGACAGAGAAGGGGAAACCTTTAAACCCTAAAGTGGAGGTTCATAATTTGATTGGAAGAGGATAAAAAAGACCGCAATGAAAAGCACCGCTCCTTTTCCATCACCAGCTGCTTGTCCTAAGTCATAATTAATGTAAACACAACGTGAAAATCAGCATTACCTCAGATCTCTTTCCACAATGGAACTCTACTCCTCTTTGCATTCGCTGCTAATCTCTGATTTCATACCACTCAGCATGTATATCCTTTAATTGTGTAAACTTGACTAAAATATATCCTTTGGAAAAGACGAATAAGTGTGGCTACTGGAAGCAGAATCGCTAATCTGATAACCATCTTCAGTTTTCCTGTTAATTATATATTGCCTCCAACAGAGTAATTCCAAGGTAAAATTTTCAAGTAAAACAAGAATTATAATCACCGAAAATAATGATATTGGCCAGTTGTTTAAAATAAATTTTATGTGAATTTAAAAGTAATCCCCTTGTTTAGAACCAGAGATAAAGTCATTTTTTTAAAAGAAACTCATTAAATAGAAACCTACCATTTATTTTATGTGATCTTATAAGAATATATGCCACGCTAAAATAATTGGGAGGCCATTAGACTGAGAAGGCTTCACTGTCTTGAGTTCCTATGTAAACAAACCAAAATTCAACTCAATGTAAATAGTAAAAGGAAACTTAAGCTTAACCAATCAGAAACGAAACCCTAACTAAAGTCTAACTTGAGATTTAACCAATTAGAAACCACCAACTAACCTCTAACTAGGGAGTTGCCACCAATGAGAGGCGTTTTCTTTGTCTTGCTTCTGGGAAGAACATTATAAAAGTTTCCTCCCTTGCCACCCCCACCCACAAGTGGAGAGCTGCTGGAAGTCTGGTGATACTTGATTCCTGAATCTCTAAATGTTCAAATAAACTTGTTAAAATTTCAATGCACCTAAGTTTATCATTTAAGGGCTTTGAATACTTAAAGCAAATTCAGCCCAAGCATAAAAACAGCAAGTTAATCTTTCCTATTTTATCTTTAGTTCTATAAATCCAAACCATCAGCCAAACAAATGGTTCAAAATAATTAACTAAAATGATCAGAAATCCGTACTATTTGTTGTACATACACTTATACAGACATATCTTCTGATATCTAGAATTACTGTAATGGTAAGTTAAGGGGTTTAGTGCAAGGTATTCAGACAACTGTGGGCTGCTACTCACACTGGGTCAGGTGTGCAAGGTGTGCAGCTATGGGCTGCTACTCACATTGGATCAGGTGTGCAACGTGTGCAGTATGGACTGGTACTTACATCATGTCAGATGTGCCAAGGCATGGCAGCTATAGGTGGTACTCACATTGGGCCAGGTGTGTGAGGCATGCAGCTATAGGCTGGTACTCACATTGGGACAGGTGCACAAGGCATGCAGCTATGGGCTGGTACACTGGGTCAGGCGTGCAAGGCATGCATCCATGGGCTGGTACTCACATTGGGTTAGGTGTGCAACGTGTGCAGCTATGGGCTGGTACTCACGCTGGGTCAGGTGTGCAAGGTGTACAGTTATGGACTGGTACTCACATTGGCTCAGGTGTGCAAGGTGTACAGTTACGGACTGGTACTCACATCGGCTCAGGTGTGCAAGGTGTGTAGCTATGGGCTGGTACTCACATTAGCTCAGGTGTGCAAGGCGTACAGTTATGGGCTGGTACATCAGGCCAGGTGTGCAAGGAGACTTATGCATCCCTAGTGCCTTTTGTTCCCTTGGTGACTTAATGTTCTCCTTTCGTGATGTTATTTTGTATAGAATTAAAATCAAACATTTCCAAGGACATAAATCATTATATCTGCTATGAATTATGATCATTACCCGATCCAAGTATTGGGTGTGTGGCCTCAATCCCACCACCTTACCCATGGCAGATGTTTAGGCCATATGGACTCACAGGTATTTGTTTGAGAGCTTACAGATGAACTTCCTCACTAAAGTACCATAGTTTGTAAGACTGTACCCTTTGATTTATATTTATATTACACTCAAGCTTTTTGGAGAAAAGTAAGAGAATCAGAATTGAGTAATTGGACAAAAATAACTTAAAGACCAAGAAACACATTTAAAAGCCTGAAGAAAATTCACATTTTAGAAACTGAGATAGATGTTAAAAAAATGTTTTCATTTAGAAAAATTGCATTTTGAATAAAAGTACCTACATAGCCAGAAAGAGTGACTCCACATCTTCCCCCACGCTTCAGTGGCAAAGACGCACGCTACAGATGCTTTGATAATAAACTCTTTTTCATTAGCACTGTAGGGCTTTATGCATTATAAAAATATGGCCAATTTGTAAATGCCCAATAGCAGTCAAACACTGCCTTATGTGTCAACCGAGTTAGTTGCCATTTGGAATAATACTTGGATTCAGCACAGAATACATATCAGAGTGATTCAGGATGGAATCACTTGCCACCCTTAGAATGAACCTGAAACACTAAAGACAAACTAATTCATTTGGGAAATAAAAATGTAATCACCCTCCCTTGCATCTGTTGCAACAATTCAATCTGCAGTGAAACTTACACTTGCATCAAGTGTGTGGAGTGTTATCACTGCCATTCCTTTTATAATCTTCTATACAAAAAACAGTCATAATATATTCTTTCATTTTGAATATTTTTATACCGAGAAACTGATCTTAGTAGGATTTGTGACGAAGAACTATGCAATCACTCAACAAATATTATCCCAAGAGTAGGAAAAAATAGAAATCAAATAATGCAAGGAAACAACTGAAAAGCTTCACTGTGATTATCTCTGAAATTTTTTTTTCTTTATGCTTTACAGTGTATTCTACATTTTCTAAATGAAGATGCCTAATTTTCATCATTGAAAACAAATATTATTAACTTTTAAAGAGACTGAAGTAAAACAAGATATGACTGTCGATGTATTTAAGGCAATATGAAAGTTCATGTGCATCTTGGAAATGAAAATGTATGACTTCTTCCAGAAATTCCCTGAATTCAGATCCAAGTACCTTCCGATGCTCCATAACCACAAATCGCCTAAAGAGAGGCTTCTCTTTTGCAGCACAATGAACTTCCTTTATCAAAGAGTACAATGAATCTTTAACTGAATGCAATTTCAGGAACATAAAATATCACTAGTATAAAGTGAAACCATCCAATAAATGGCTCCACAATGCCTAGTGCTATGAGAAAAAAAATCGAGTATCATTACATTTTTTCACAACTCATATTTTTAAACCATTACTGATTTCTGAAATATACACCTGTTATCTAAACTTACTCTTGCTAAGTCAAGTTTTGCCAAACAGGAATCTGAGGGCTGGGTTATTTTTAAAGTTTTATATCTGACTCATACTCCCTCTCAAACTTTCTGAGCCTAATCCCATGAAATTTCCCAGATGAAATTCCTATTCTCTTCCTCAGGTAGTGTCTGCCTGAAAGGCATATGCACACGTATGTAAAACCCATGAAGGCCCTCAGAGTTTCCCTAGGGCTGCGCGCTCACCAGCTTGCCTGTTAATGGGACAATAACTTCTTGTGGGTTATTTTAGCTCATGTTCACAACAGCTGAAAGGGGTAGAAATTGTTACATCATCTTTACAGATGAGAAAATTAGGCTCTGAAACTGGCTTAGAGTCACTTCGGTAAGGGCCAGCCTCTTTTCTTCTGTTATTTATTTATCAAATGTCTATAATGTATCACACACTGCTCTAGAATAGAAAACTACAGCCCATGCTCCTGGGGTCACCAAACGTTTGGAACATACTTATGATAAAAATATAAAAGGTTGTTATTTGGAATTCAAATTTAACTGGGCATCGTGGATTTTTATTTGCTAAGTCTGGCAATCCTATGTATTCATGCCCACCATGCCATACAGCATGCTAGGTTGACTCAGTGGCCCATCCAATCCTTCCCACCAGACCATGTTGATATGCAATGGATGGAGACCTCCAGGAATGCTGGGATGAGGACTCCAGGGATATTGGGATGCAGATTCCAGGGGCCCCGGGATGGAAGCCACAAGACATATTGGGATGGAGACTCTAGGGACACTGGGATGGATACTCCAGAGACATTGGGATGGAGACGCCAGGGACATTGGGGTGGAGGCTCCAGGGAAACTAGAAGACGCTGGGATAGAGACTTCCAGGGATGCTGAGATGAAAACCATCAGAGAAACTGGACAGAGACCTCTAGGGATACTGAGAGAGAGATACCCCACTGACACTGGAATCGAGAACTCCAGGGACTCTGGTGTGGAGACCTCCTGGGACAGGTACCCCTTGAAAACAATTCCCAGCTGCTATCTACAGCCAGAACAGGAGCAGGAGACATCTCTTCACAATACCCTAATTTGCTCTGTGGCTTCTCACATCTCTTAGGAAAATCTTGAGTCACTGACCAAAAGCCAACCACTTGCAGAATGATGTGCTGGTCTGTTCACACAGCACCCAGGACCTCCAGAGACAACAGAGAATCTCGTGAGTCGTAGTCATAGAAAAACCTTTTCCAAAGTTCTTTAGAGATGAATGAGGGATGCAAGACTCAAAACTCTAGTTGGGGTCACATTTGTACCTGCTCCCCCGGTAAGGGGTCTGTTCCCTTGGCTCAGAGTGAAAGTTCATTTTCCCTCAGGGTGAGCTTTGGTGTATACAGCCTGCCACTGGCTCACACCCTTGCCAAATGTAGGTATCTGGGATAAGCTGTTATAATCCCAACCCCCTTTTCCCTAAGTGTTCACCCAGATGCAGAGGGGAACACATACAAATTCAACTCTGGAAATAAATGTGTTGAATCAACAGGTATCTTTGAGCTTCTATGAGCAGGAAAAATCTGTGCTATATTCTGGAGAAATAAAGAAAAGACAGGCACTTCCCTTGCCTTCTGGTAAGTCGCCATCTGATAAGGGTGACTTGTCAAGAAATAATGCAATATCCTACAATAAGTGCAGTTAAAAGGAAAAAAAAAAAGTAGATGTCAGGTATGTTACTAGGGCCATACAGGACAGAGAATGTGGCAGCTCAGGACTGACGGTGGACCCTTGAGTCAGGTCCTTACTACAGTGGGAGTTTACCAAGCAGATAATTTGGAGTGGGGGTTGGGTGGTAGCCAGTATCCCAGGAAATGAGGAAGAGGTCAGAAGGGAAAAAGCCCAGAAGTAAGAAAGCATATTCCATAACTGTAGGCAGAATAAGTAATTCGACATGTCTGGACCATGTGAGAATGAAGACAGGCAAGTCTGGAAGGGAGGTGGGAATGCAAGGCAGAAGTGCTGGCGTACCTCACCAGGGAGACAGCATTGATCCAATGGGAGCTACTAAAGGTGGGCATTTTTAAAAGATGATGTTGGCTGTGGTATGCAGAAGGAGGATAACATCTGGAGGGCAGGAGACTGATTTACCACCACTGCAAAACACAGGCCGAACTCCAAGTGATGAAATTTGATGGAAGTGAGCATCAGAAATCCCCCAGTAATGCTACTTGACTAAAGTAAGGAAGAGAACACCAAGTAGCCTTGTCCAGTCCGAGGCGAAGGTAACTTGCTAGGTGCAATAAACTACGCCAACTTCTTCCTGCTCATGTAAAATTACAACCATTCATCACTTCAAGTGTTGAGTGGATGTACGAGGACACCTCAAGATCTGAGAGCAAAAGCAATGACCCTAGAAACTGTTCAATGTTTATCTAGAGTGCCCAGAGTATAAGCTAGATTTAGCTGCACTCGGGTTTATAGAGAGACTGCAAAACCTCTGTAGCTATGACAGGTATGCTTTATACTCTGGTACATTTGGATGAAAAATATAATGAACTCTCCACTGCCCAATGTGTTATCCTTAGATGCCAGAAGAACCCAATTCTACAAATGGACCCTTTATTCAACTTTAATGTCAATTTTCCTAAAAGATGGTTATATAATCCCCAAATACGTAATTTGAATGCAAGGATTATGCAGGTTTTCTAAGGAAGTGATAGTGAAAACAGGGGAAAGAACTATTTATTAATTATTCTTATATGAAATCAAATTTGTTTTGATTGTCTGCCGGCGGCCTCATCATCAAACTGGGATGCAGATATTGAGTAGATACGGGAACACGCACACCCTTAAGAGACAAAGATAAAAATAACTTCATTGAATCTCAATTTACTGGTATATGGCCTAATCAAAGTGACAAAGAAAGATGGTGGTGGACCTTGGAGTACACATCAAGATCTCTGGATCTCTAGAATCCTATTGAAGAATATAGTGGGAAGTCAGGAACATGTTTTCAGGAGTCAAACTGCCTGGGTTTGGAACTCAGGTCCATCTTTTCTTAGGCATATGCCCCTGGACAACTTATTTAACTACTTTCTTCCTCAGTTTCCTCATCTCTAAAACAGCAATGTTGATAGTACCTACCTCTTAGGTTTGAATGGAGGAACAAATGAGTTAACTCATATTAGAACAGTTACTGGCACAGGGTGAGGGCCCAGTCAATGCTTGCTCTAAAGGGCAGCCATCAACATCTTATTAGCAGCAGTATATTTTATGACACTCATACTGTATTTCATTCTTATAAGGAATAATATTATTCAACACTCTTCAGTTTTGTCAGGGAAGGTCACATGTAACTGCACAGATGTAAAATGAAGTACAAAAGTATCTGCGGTGGCAAAATACAGTATCTCTCACCTTGCTCCTACAACAAGTTCTTTCTGTCCTGGATCAAATGTTAACTGCGAGAAATCCACAGCATTCTTCGCTCTGAACTCCCGTAACCAGGGGCCAATTTCTAAATAGAAAAAATAAATAAATAAAAGATAAAATGAATTATTTTCCTCTGGGGACCACAGATAGTGCACATCAGGTAGAAGACGTTACCTTTCAGAGAGGATTCGGAGGTCCCTCTATGCCATCCTTCAGAGGCCACTGGAGGTTTCCCTCAGGATGCCCCACAAGCCGTACTAGGAACTTGTAAAGCACAGAGGGCAACCACCCAATAAAGAGCAAGCGAGGCATCAATGCTGGGTTGTGATTTAAAAGCCAGATGTGCATTTTCCTTTTGGCTTTGGGCTGGGCAGAAAATAACACAGCATTCACATGATTCATCAGAGGAATACTGAATGCACACAAGACCATTTCCTGTGCAACTTGACTCAACAGAGCTGCAGATTTTTAAATATTACAAAAGCCTCCTTAGGAGCAAGGACCAAGCACACAAGCACCATTTGCCTTCTTTCACATTAGATGTTCCATTTCCCTGTCCTTTGGGTTTCTATTTTGGTCCCATGATTAGACTTGTTAAACACATTCAGACCTTTCTAGATGAGAAATCCACAGTTACTTCTAGGCTTCATTTGCATTTTTTTTTTCTAAGGGAAATCAGGAAATAGCCACACTATAGAGACAGGTTTTTACAAGCACGGTTAACTCCTATTAGACAGCCTCCAGTCCAGAGTCCGATAATTATAAAATGACAGTATTTGAAGAGAGATAGGATGCTGCTTTAATGAGCCATTTTTGCAGCTTTCATTAGCTCATTTTTAACACTAAAAAATATTCAGTGAGTTGACCACCAATCATGGGATACCTTATCATTATCATTGACAATTAACCATGTCATCTGATTGTCTTTTTTTCTGGGATTTAGTATTTTGAATAACACCACCCTGACTAACCAGGCACATAACAACTGTCAAATCAATGAAGATGTTGGTTTGAGGAAAAAGTGTGTAACACAGGAAAGAATCTCCTCCAACAAACACTGATGGTAAACATGTCAGTGTTATGTTTTTAACGGGGACATATGGAAATATGCTCCCCATTCCATATCATATCCTGCAGAAATAGCTTTGTTGATGTGAATGAGAGTGACTATTTTTTCAGGAATAGTTCTGTATAATAAACATGTCTTTTCTCTACTAACAGTTATTGGGGGGAAGTGATATCATGTAAAGTTTATCTTTTGCTTAAAGGAAACCAGGGGGGAGTCATATAGAGAAGGATTTGTAATGTGTATGATATCTTGAGGTTTTAAGGATTTTTATATAAATTTCTACATTTTATAGGCAAATCAATTAAAACAAAATACAAAGAGCAAGGTATGTACAATGCAATGGAACTATGAAAAGTTATTAATAAACAATCCTTCCAGGACTTTATAATTCAGTTAAAGAAATAGCACTAGTATCCTTAAACAGGGTGT
Source organism: Rhinopithecus bieti (assembly GCF_001698545.2). Lineage (NCBI taxonomy): Eukaryota > Metazoa > Chordata > Mammalia > Primates > Cercopithecidae > Rhinopithecus > Rhinopithecus bieti. The sequence goes on from NW_016826320.1 coordinate 298,483, forward strand.
CTATCAACGCAAGTGTTTATAGGGGCTTGTGGGGTTACAGGAATTATTCTTATATGAAAAGAAGAGATGATTGAGAGCTGGGGTAAAACAAAAGGAAAGATTTGACCAGAGAGTGACAGGAAAGATGTCCTAGAGGGGCAAAGCAAGGCAGCAACATGGGAGTCCATGGTGCTCCCTGTGGCCATAACTGGTATAACTCATCTTCACTCCATTAATGTCTCCATTCCTAGGCAAGAGAGAACCCAATGGCTCTTGCGTCTGTGTTGCTCCCTGCAGTGCATGCAGCATACAAAACAGCACCTTGAATGTGATAGGAAATAATAAATGTGTGAAATGAAGTAAGAACGAGTAAGTGAATTCAAGAGAGAAATAATAAAAAAGGAAACGAAATAGGAAAAAGAGAAAGGAGAAAAGAAAAAGCAATAGCAACTTACGAAACTACTAGGACAGGAAACTGAAAGGTTTATTTAAATACAAACTGTAGAAAAATTCACTCTCACTTTAAAAGGTTTGGACTTCATTTCATATGTGACAGCAATGCCTTGAAAAGTTTTCAGGAAAACACTTGACCCACTCGAGCAGATGCCTTTGGAATATCAATGAGCCCTTGACAGAAAGGATGGTCTGCAAAGAGTAGAGAATGGGAGGAAAAGTAGTATATTTTTTAAAAACCTAAAAACCATACAATTAGGTATGGGCTTACAATTTAGGTATTGGCTTTGAAAATGAATAAAGAAGATGTGGGATCACTGATTAGAGATGAAGTCAAGGGAAACAAGTTCAAGAGAACAAAACAGTTTCCAAATTAAATGAAAACGAAAACAATGATGACTGAGAGGCAGGTATCAGGAGTTTGAGGTGGCTTTAGAGAAAGATAATAACTTCAGGTACAACAATGGGAATGTTGCACATGAAAAATTTCCAATGGTAGGTTGGCCCACAGCCATTGTTAAACATTGCTAAGACCTAGAAATGTCCATAAAGATGTTCTAGTTCAGGAAGTTCATCATTCAGATGGGAAACACATGACCAGGGAGCACTGCCAGGACCAGGCTCCAGAGTGAACATCAGGGGCTCTGTTCACCACGACTCACAGCCCCCAGAGCTGGGCTCACATCCAATCTTCAAACCGCGTGAGGGAAGAACAGAGGGCCAAGGGCTGACCTTCCTGCTAGGGGAGTGAAGAGATGAGCCTCTAAGAGGAAAGAAGACTGTGAAAGATAGAAGAAAATCAGGTTACTCATTTCCCATGCATTCATCTTTCTTTTTAGTTAGAAGACTGGGAAGAAAGTGGCCAGCGGGAACCAAGCTAAAGAGACATAGTGAGGTTTTGGTCCCTATACTGAACAACAGGAAGGCAGTTATGCTACTTCCTAAAATACCCTGAAGTAATAAAAGGAGTCATGTACAGAGGAAAAAATGAGTTAACAGCATATAGTTCTGTCAATATTGTTCAAGTTTCCTTATTTGAAATTCTAATGAACTTTCCCAATAAAACTGTGTATTTTTATGGTTAACATAGATCAAAGTTGAGTAATCTGCATATTCTCTTCTTTTTGACTTTCCTGCAGAAGGTCGGCCATCTTAACTTTGCATATTACGTTGGCTTCTATCTCACTGATACCATGAGAACCTTGTGAGAAAGTCTCTACACCAACTTACCTCTTGAGCTAAAAAGAAGCCTGCACCAATAACTATCCTCCCAACTTTCCCAACAGATCAGAGAAAAGGCACTCGATCCTCTTTTCAAAGATCAGTTGCTCTTATCTCTTCTTTCCTCTTTAATCGCTTCTCTAAATTACCTAGGCTTTCCTCTGAAATCTCCAATGTTACCTAGGCCCTTTCCCTCTGCCTATATGTACATCCTGTCCTATTTTAAAACATTATATATTTTATTATACTCCCGTGTTATCATAGCTTCAAAAACCCAAATAAAATGCATAATAAACTTCCAAGTACAATATAGAAATATATCAAAAAAAACACACACATACAGACACACACACACACATACACACACACACATACACACACACTATATTTCCTATGGAATAGGGTTTATCCCAGAAATACAAGGATGGCTCAGCAATCTTAATAACAGAAAATCTATTACTACAATTCATCATCCCAATAACAGATTTCAATAGTAGCAGGAAAACATTGTCAGTACAGCTTTCTAAGGAATCAGAAAATGAACAGTTTTGGAAATAGAAGAGCTAAAAGAGTTCAGGGCAATTGGTCACAAGCTACATGCCAGAGGAAGGTCGGGGAGAGTGAGGGAGCAGGAGGGGGTCCACAGCAAGTGGTGAATTGAGGGGATAGAATTTTCAGTAACATTAAGATGCTCATTGCCCCAAATAGTGAGTTTACCTTTTCCTCCTATCCCTATTTTCTGATATTGCTGAAATAACCATATGATGAAATGAAGCTTAAATATTAAAGTCAATATGTCTATATATATATATATATATATATATATATACACACACACACACATATATATATGGAAGCTAAGTTATAACACAAAATTTATAAATACCAACTGAATACTTGATAGATAATTTATAATGTTTGACATTAACTATCCTAGATAATCCAATTTTTACACAAACCTTTCCATGATTGTTGAAACATGGTCTCCAGCAATGATTTTTTATTGCAAAATTACATGCATTCATTCATATTTGCCTTCTCTTACAGCTACATAAGCTCCCATGTGATTGGTGTGTCAATATTTTATCAAAAGTATAATTCCACTTTTTAAATAACACAGCCTTACAACTTCAAGAAACGATTTCTTTTATGAACAAGTCAGTATTCATAAATTTGGTGCAAAATATTTGACAAATATAAACTAGAGATAAGCTAAATAGATTCAAGTTAATGTCCCTTCCAAAAAAAGAAAGAAAAAAATCAAAGAAAAAAGAAATGCAAAGAAAAAGAAAGGGAAAAGGGGTAAAAGCTACTATTTTGAAAAGCAGACACTAAAGATAGCCAAGGTATCTTTTTTTTTTTGTAAGCCAAAAAACAACAACAAACAAACAATAAAGAAAAGCTCTTGTGGAAGACATGACAGTCATTCCAAAATCTGATTGAGAGCCACTCCACATGCTAACGCCTGCAGCACCAACTGTCCAGAAACCAATCCGATTTGTTAGCAAACACTAACCAAGGAAACCTCCCAGGTACACTAAGGGCTGGCTCCAGATACCTGTTTCATTCCTCACACCTTCAAACTTCAGTTAATTAAGGGGCTGAGAAAGCAGGATTTCAAAAGCTATATGGGTGACTTGAAACCCACATTGGAAACTAAGATGCAAGTCAAACTAGGTGGGGCCAGGACACGATGGGTACAGACTGTTGAAAAGCACGGAGAGCAACATACATAACACACAAAGGTACAGTATGTAGAAACTGCATATCACAGCCTGCTTCTATTTATCATGTAGTTATGTAACTGATTTAATCTGCATCTCTGCATCATGAAAATAATAATGCTAACAATATGATTATCAGTAAAACAGCTCAAAAATAGCTAACATTTAAATAGTAGGTTCTATCTTATGTACTTTATAAATATTAATTCCTGTATTTCTCACACCTGCCTTATCATAGGTGAAGAAACTGAAGCACAGTAAGGGTGAGTGTTGTCAAGATCAATAGCTGGTAAGATACAAACCCAACCAGCCTAGTTTTTGTGCTTCTAGTCAGTATGCTGTATTATTAAACTTCAGCAAATATAAATTTTAGTTTCCTATACAGCACATTTGGAAAATTACAGGAAGAAAGAAAACTTGACAGCCTCTCCACTTTGAAAGTTACTCTATTCCCATTCATAGACTATTAAGCAGAATCACTACTCACTCAGTTTTCAACTACGGACTAGAGAAAAATGAAATACAACGGGAAGCTGGGTTTCTCAAAACCAGCTACTACTTTAACCTGTGAATAAAACATCCATTGTTTTTGCCCATGTTAATAAGGGTGATGATCTACACAAAACCATTCATCATTTTATTACCCAAGTGTCTTTATGTAAGAATGGAAGGAAAAAAATGACAACCATACGCTGATCTGCTTCATTAGAGTGAAGAACATTCTGAAATCAGAACATAGGAATGATACAAGCAGTGTGGAATGCTTGCATTTCTAAGCAGTCTAAATCACTCAACTCCAATATGGCAGAAGGGGGGTGGGGACCAGGTACTGCCCTGAAAATGGAAGAGCTGGGTCTTCACCTCCCCAAGATGGGCACTTTCTGTGGGCAGCACAGGAAAAGAAGTGCAGGGCATATTCTCCATGGAAGAATTCTGGAAGTTCTTTTTTCTGACCTCTTCCTGAAGTGGCAAAAAGAGCCATCCTACCTCAAAGGTAGGTAGGTACCTATTACGCTTTAAAGTTGGCATGCTTCTCCCTTCTATGGACTTCATTTTTGGTTTCAGTGCATTACATAAACCATCCTATCAATGAAATCTGAGCCACAACTATGATAGGAAAACAAGGGAGTGGAATGTTTAAAAGCCAACACAAGTAAAAGAAGAGCACGGCAGGTCTGTGCTGGTGTACAATGCTGTGTCTTGCCTGCTACCAGTTTCCTTCCCTTTCCTTTGCAGTCTGCATTACCAGGCCCTGTTACTCCAGCAACCACTCAGAACAAGGTAAGCTCACTTTGGGCAATAAATCAGCAGCAACCCCATGCCATGTGTACCCCCAAAATAAGACACATCAGGCCTTCAGTCAACTTGGTTCTCTCTGAAATCTCTTCAGTGATTACCATAGCTTTCGGTCCCAAAGCTTCACACACTTGTCTGGTGCCAGTGTGTGAATGCAAAACACTTCATAAGAGAGGAAACATGCACATTCAGAGATGTTTAAAATATGCTGGTGAAAAACATACATATCAGAATAACCAACATCTCTTACACTTTTTTATTTACTAACTATATTTTTAGTACTGACTTGGTATCAGGAATTGTGCAAGATACTTTTACATATTAACTATTTTTATGTTTATAATCTTGTGAAGCTACAGCTATCATTTTTGTTATAAACTTTTTTAAACCCCTGAGATTTTGAGAAGTTAAATATCCAAACATGACATAAGGATTAAGTAGCTAAACTGGAATTTAAATCCAGAATAAGACCAAGGCAACATTTTAATTTAATTGTAATAATTTAATTGTAAGAAACAAATTAAAAATCAATTTTCCAAGGAATGTGTAAAGAGAATGACTCCTTACTGCCTGGTAACATATAAGCACGGTTTAATTTATCAAAAATGGTAGTTGTACGCACCAAAGGAGAGCAAAATTGGAAAGAAGGGAAGCTGGTAACTTCCAGATAGAGACAGGAATGTTCCAGCCTGGCTGCCTACTGGGTAGAGCACAAGTGAAGGAGTACCCCAGAGAAAAAGAGAAAGAAATCAGGGCACACTCCAGGCAGCAAGAAGTCTAGGGTGAAGAAGATCTCAATAGTGGAAGATTTTCTCCCTCAATAGTTTTCCAAGACAAGTCCTATTTACATCAGCAAGCTCCAAAATGTGCATATATGCTAAACCTTACTTTTGCTTTGTAGAAAGGTTGGAAAATATGAGGCCAATTTTTTTCTCCAAATATATGAGCCTCTACTATTTTCAGTATAACTCCTATCGAGGGCTTAGTTGAATCAAAGCAGCTTACAGCAGGACATGACATTAGCTGCCCTGCAGTCCAGCCCTTAACTTTATAGTTGAGGGCAGATGTGTTACACCACCTGCCCAAGGCTATGCATGTGTAGTGAGCTGGAAAATCCCAGGTCCTAAGATTTCTTTGCTGGTCTATTTTCTTCCCCATCACAACACTAGTAGAATATCTAAGTAGAAGTACCATGGCTGAACCTCACTTAACAGTGGTGTTTAGATCCTGAGATTTGACAGGTATTTATGATATGGCCTGAAAATCATGCAAACAATTGAAAACATGACATAAACCTACCCCTGTTTCAGAATGGTAGTGCAGTTCTATTGGTTACGAGATGGTCATTGTTTCCAGTGGAATTCTGCTTCCTAACATGTCTCTTAAAATACCCTGGAAAAATATCAAACACGTTTCTTTAGTTGTTCTATATTATCCTGCGACAATCTAACTTGGAGAAATGATGGGCCTGGAAAGTCACATGGGAGTCCCTTCCAGATATGAAGTCTGTCCACCACCTGCCCTGTCAGCCTTGGTCACCAGCTACCCGCCCCATGCAGGCCCCTGCTCCTGCCTTCACTGGAACAGTGCATGCATTCTTTCCTACAATTTCACAGATTGGTGGTTAGTATTTAATGCTGATTTACATTATGGATACATTTTATAACATGGATTCCAGGACGTAAAAAAAAAAAAAGTGGTCTGTACCAGGCTGACCACATTATCTAAGCACATGAAAATTTCTAAATGATAGTACTTTAAAGGACCAAAATTATATATATCTATAGTTATCAATATATCTAGGTCCCAAGGCCACCACACTCAGCAAGCATCCTCCTTCAAACTACCCAGCATAAGAACAAGAATGCTCTTGCGGACTGCACAAACTTAGTGACCTAGATTAAGCTTTCCAAATGCGGATTATAGTCATATTGTATCTAGATATACTGTGTAGATGTATATATACAATACATATACTGTATTATACACAACACAATGCATATATTGTGTATAGGTATACAGTGTATACCTGTACACATGTATTTATTCCTATACATGTGTATACATACAGACACATAAATACATGATAGGGACAGAAGGCAGAGAAATTCTAGATGGACATGTAAGGGTCTCTGGAGAAGCCCCACCCTCAAGCTGAAAAGCCTGAGACTGCAGCCCAAAGTGAGAGCTTATACTCTGTTTTCCCGATTGAATGTTACCTCTTCCTAAACCACCCATGGCCCCACCCTACCCCGTGCTGTGGCTATAAAGACCCCAGACTCAACTGGCAGAGAGGAGAAGCTGCTGGACATTGCAGACCATGGCTGGATGTTGGAGAGAATTTGGCTTGACTTCAGAGGGACAGTTTGATAGCGTAACTTTGAAGAATCCGGCCAGAGGTGGCTGGACTCCAGGGAAAGATTACCTTCCTGGCCCATCCTGCCCCTGGAAAGGGGATGCCCTTTCCAGCTCCCCTTCCACTGAGACCCACTTTCATTGGCATTTACCACCATTTACCTCCACATTTACCACCTTTCATTTCGTTCATGTAACCTCATTTTTCCTGGACACCAGACAAGAGCTTGGGAGTCATGAGTGCAGACACAAAAGGGCCCACTGAGCTATTAACACTTAAGCTATCTGCAGGCAGCAGCGCTAAAAGAGCACTGTAATACGTCCCCTGGGGTTTCAGGGGTCACGGGTTCTCTGCTAGATGTTGGTGCGGGGCCCACAGGGAGTTGGCTCCTGCCAGCATCCAACATTGCTCACCCTGGCTCCGGCATCTGCTCACCTGTGTGCTCCCTCCAGCATGGGGTGGAACACAGAGGGTCTGAGTGAGTGGAACTCACCCCTGCCAGTGCCATAGTGGCCAGCTGGTTCCAGCACGTGTGCACTCCAGTTCCCACCTTGTTTGCAAACTCCCTCCCACAAGAGTTGAGAGTTGAGGGCTGAGTAAATGAGGCACCCTTATCGCAAGTCCTGGGAAGTGTCAGGGAAATATCTTGCTTCATACACACATAGATATATAAACACAGGCATCAATGTAGTCATTCATACATATATGTGTATATATATATGTATTTGCCTCAGTGTGTTTAAATAGATATTATAGACACTTATAGACTAAAGAGAAAAAAAATCCCAAAAAATTTCTATATGAAATGAGTATGTCCCATTTATAGAACTTTTAAAAAATAAAAATATTTAATAATAACCAATTAGAGAAATTAAAACATTTCATATCAGGAAAAAGACCCAAAATAGCAAGAAGCATAAAGCATCTTTCATTTGCATTTTCATTTGTAAATATGACACTTAAAACACAGCATTTTAAAAATGCAAGCAATGCTTTTTCAAATCTTTTTTGGTTTCTGTTGCAGTCTGTTTAAAGCGAGTCAGGTGTTCTACCAAGTCTTCATATGACTTTGTTGCATTAACACATAGTATACCTAATCCATTTTTCACACGTTCATTGTAGAAAAATATTCACAAACTACAACTTTTGCAAAAGGTCTACACTCTGGGTTTGGATTCTTGTGAAGTTCACTGTTTCATCTTGGGCAGCCTTCCTGGTGGATGTTCAGAAACCAAAAAGCTGTGATAGCTCCTCTTTACTCCATGAGCTCCTGATTGGGTCGTCCCTCAAACACCATTTGAAAACTGCAAGTCTCTTGTCACACATTTTTTTTTTTTTTTTCCATCCTGGAATCTATGGCATAAAATGTATCCATAATATAAATCAGCATTAAATACTAACCACTAATCTGTGATTGTAGGAAAGAATGTGTACACTGATTCAGTGAGGGCAGGAGCAGGGACCTGCATGGGGAGGCAGCTGGTGACCAAGGCTGCTGGGGCAGGCGGCCAACAGGCTTCATGTCCAGAAGGGACTCCCGTGTGACTTTCCAGACCTACCATTTCTCTAAGCTAGATCGTCACAAGATAATACTTAACAACTAAACATATTTTTCCCGGGTATTTTGAGAGAAATCGTAGGAAGCAAAATTTCACTGGAACCAATTATTGTCTCATAACCAATTCAAATGCACTACCTTTCTGAAACAGGGGTGGGATTAATGCATTCCACTGTTCCCCATGTTTTCAATTCTTTGCATGATTTTCAGGCCATACCACAAATACCTGTCAAATCTCGGGATCTAAATGCCAGTGTTAGGTGAGGCTCTGGCTACTCTGACCCAAGGAGTTCTGAGTCATTCAAGGGTTGCCTCAGACCCACTTGGCAAGTGCAAAGAGACACTAGTGAAAAGTTGTCAGCAATCTGGGTTCAAAATCTGTCTCATGGCCTAGAGTTGCCTTCCCTTTTGTTTATAACTTTTAAGATCTTTGTAAATTCCTATTTCATTAAACCATCTGAAGCAATTAATTAGGATAAGAAACAAGCTGATAAGTGCCTGGGTTTTATTGCTAGATAACTCATAGAAGAAGCAATTTCTACTCATCCATCAGGAAAGACAGATTTTTTTTTAATTTATAAGATTATGCAAATTCATATATTATAACACAAACTAAGTTTGACCCTCAATTTCCTGATAACTTTGTCCTTCTTGCTATGAAGTTGGTACCCAGCCTGCCACTCCTTTAAACTTTACGTGGCTTCAAAGTACTTCGAGTCACCCATAGCAAACTTTACCCACTGTGGAAGGGTTTTAATTTTGACTCCTGACCTGCAGCATATTTAGGCTATAAAATCTAATTGCAAAATCTCCATGTTGTGACAAAGAACAACAAAAAGTAATTTCCTTTAGATTTATAACTTTAGAATTACAAATGATGTTAATATGACTAAAATTACAAAAATGAACAATTTTCATTCAATAGGCACTTAGATTATTCCAGAAGTGGCCAAAGTGCTGGCTGTGTAAACAGTGATAGCCAGAAGACTGACAGGTACAAAGAAAGCCATTCGCCACCAGATAACGACAGAGATTGCAGGAGAACATGTCAGAGATTTCTTAGAGCTTCAGGGTGTGTGGTTTTAAAATATCCAGAATAGTTCTGCTACATATTCAGAATTTGCCAGACCTCAGCTTTAAGACAATAAATCATTTGCTTAAGGAAAATCTCTTTCTGTCACATCCTCACAATTCACGTATGTTTCCTGTCTGCCTCTTCACTATTGGAAAATCTTTATGTTCTAATCTAAGTCACTACTTCTGCAGACCTTAGGATCCAAGGGAAGAAGAAAGCTATGGGAACTCAGGAGACAAGACAGGGTTGTGCAAGGAAGTCTTCTTGCTTGAAGAGAGGTCTAATGAGTCCCAAGGTGGCCTCTTCGCTGAAGTACAGATTCTATCTACACATCAGAACTAGAATATGTTTTCCAAGTCAGACCAAGGTTTTTCCAGGAACTTTAGGGTTAAGCATTAGGTGGATGTGCACCAAAAATACTGCAGCAGCACAGTAATTCATTGATGTAGTCAAGTAATACTTATTTATGGAGTACCTGTTACATGGAACAGTAGGTACTGCCTGGAATACAAAGTTATACAAGACAGACCTCTGCCTTCAAGGCATTTATAATTTAGCTAAGATGAGATGCACACAAAAGAGAGTTAAACTGAAGAAGATAAATACTATCTGATCCCAGGGAAAAGCATAAAGATGATAAATGCTCTAAGGCAGCACCATCCAATGAAAATATAATGTAAGTTACATATGTAATTTTGTATGTCCCAGTAGCTATGTTAAAAAGCTGTTAAAAAGGTTTGGGTGCAGTGGCTCATGCCTGTAATCCCAGCATTTTGGGAGGTCAAGGCAAGCAGATCACTTGAGGTCAGGAGATTGAGACCATTCTGGCTAACACGGTAAATCCCTGTCCCCACTAAAAATACAAAAAATTAGTCAGGCATGGTGGCATACACCTGTAATCCCAGCTACTCGGGAAGCTGAGGCAGGAGAATCGCTTGAACCCAGGAGGCAGACGTTGCAGTGAGCTGAGATCGTGCCACTGCACTCCAGCCCCAAGCGACAGAGCAAGACTCTGTCTCAAAAAAAAAAAAAAAAAAAAAAAAAAAAAAAAAAAAAAAAAAAAAAAAAAAGCAAACCATGCTATCAAAATAAAATTCATTGAGATATTTTTGTGTGTATGTATTCTAAGTCTGAAATCCTTACACTTACTGCACATCTCAATTTGGACTGGCTACCTTTCAAGTACTTTGAAGACATACCTGGAGAGTGGCTACACGATTGGACAGCACATACCCGAGATATTAAGAACAGGCTCCCTTGGTAACATGGAGGCTTTGTTGAATGGAAAAACAAATTTACTTGTCTTCTCAGAACCAGCTGCCATGGAGGCTAGCACAACCTAATCAGGCACTGATTCCAACAAAACTGCCCTCCATTTACCAAATATACTGATGAAAGTAACACAGTCCTTGGAATTTGGTTGACTTGGGTTGGAATCTCACATGCAGAACTTTTTTCTGTGGAACCATATTCATCAAGTAGTTTAGTAATGGGTTGATTCAGCACGTCTGGAGTATTCAAGCCAAGCATGTTCCAAGATAATGTCTGGTCTTTGACTGCCTCCTGGGAAATAATATCTAAGCCCTTACAATATTCTGACTGACAGGAGTGTCTCTCTCTCTCGACCTGAGATCTTTGAGCCATGCCAGATAGTTTACACTGACAATGCAGTTTACGGTGGGGACCTGTGGCCAGGCTGTATCTGGTTGACTTCAGGAAGAGCTGGAGTCTGAGTAACTAAGGTCGGCCATGCAAGTATTCCATGCCTTTGTGATCAACCCTCAATATCCCTGGAAACCAAGGCTACATTGCGTTCCTTTGGTTGGCAATATTCCATTCATTTTGTCAAATGTCATTTCTGGGAGAACACAGTGCTGTCCTTATGACTCCACTGGGAGAGAACAGTCTTTCCCGAGTTTTCCTGAGCTCAGGATTTATACAGTCTTTCCCGAGCTTTGCCCCACATGCCTTTTATGGGTGCTAACTTTAATCTGCATCTATCCCATCACTGTAATCAACCCTAACTGTAAGTATAAATGCTTTTCTGAGTTCTGTGAGTCCTTCTAGAGAATCATTGAACCTGATAGTGGTATTGGACACCACCAACTCAAAGCTTCTCCCTCTTGTGATGATAATCCCAGTAAACACAATGACAAAACCTATATAAATATCCCTGGACACAGATGTGTTAGTTTGGAAGAGTCAGAAATACATAGAAATCACTCTCTCACTTTATCAGGGCATTATGGTAATCTAGGAATTATCTAGGAAGACATCCAGTTCTCTCCAATAGCATCAGAATCTCTTAGGCAGCCAGTCTGTAGCTTTTCCAAAGGGTAAATTCCTTCCTAGGATCAAGCTTGCAACTTCTTTACATGAGCTGTAATAGGCATGCGGCTATAAACCAGACAAACGCCACTCATGATCCAGTTCCCTCCAATAGCATCAGAATCTCTTAGGCAGCCAGTCTGTAGCTTTTCCAAAGGGTAAATTCCTTCCTAGGATCAAGCTTTATTTGAGTTGTAATAGGCATGTGGCTAGAAACTAGACAAACGCCACTCATGATATGATTAGTGCGTTTCATTGTTATCTTTCTTCACATATTTTACAGCCCCTGCCCTGTTTTTTTCAAAATTAACGTAAGAAGTTTCTTGCCTTATGTATTCTTACTCTCTCACAGAAACCAGTACATTACCAACAAATTAAGAAAAAATAATAGACATTCCATTCCATTTTCCATTATTCTATTGAGCAGTTAACAATGATATTCAATGAAGAAAGCCAAAATGCATTCTGCTTTGGATAAATATTTCAACAGAGTGGGATAGAAGAAAAGTCAGATCCCACGTCATGAGAGTCCCCAGTTCATTGTGAAATACACCCACACAGGTGAAGACATATTCTTAGTCTGTGGTGTCCCCATGGACTTCCAGACATATGGACTAGCTAAAAACTTTTGGAAGCCAATCAAATCCCAAGTCTCAAAGCTGTACTCTACTTGCATTGGCTTTCTCTGTCTGCGAGGGTCTACAGACCAATGCACTCTACTTTTGGCCTTCACTCTTTCTCAAACTCCCCTGCTTTTCACTTCTTTCTCATCATTCATTCAAGGAGACCCCCTTAGCCTTGTCATAACACTGATTCTCATTTCTCCATGTTGATATCAGGACTCCATCCTGTCTGAATTATCTTCCTATGTACTCCCTGTTTTTTCAAATTCTAATGAATATAACAGGTCGGGGGGTACTTAAGAGTAGGGTATAAGTTTACTAATATCTGTCTTCTCATATCTAGTGAAATAGTCTTCAATGCATGTGTTAAATGGAACACGGGTCATATCAAAGCAGCATGCAGTCCTATATATCATCTGTATTCTTCCTTAATAACCTCCCTAACCTCCGTCCTTTCCAGGCCACCAGACACTGCCAATCTGATACATCTTTTTTTTTTTTTTTTTTTTAATTTGTATCTATGTATCTATCTATCTCTCTATCTATCATCTATCTATCTGGAGACCAGTTTATGGCACTGGCAAATTTTTGTATTTTTGGTAAAAACAGGGTTTCGCCATGTTGCCCAGGCTGGTCTCAAATTCCCAGGCCCAAGAGATCCACTGGCCTCTGCTTCCCAAAGTGCTGGGATTACAGGCGTGAGCCACCATACCTGGTCCAATTTTATATATCTTGACTAGCAATTGTGTTAAAGAAGCACTTATAAACTATATTCTATCATTCTTCTGATCGTTTTACATGGGATTGTTTATATCTAAATAATATTGTGAATTTAGTGAAAGGTCATTTTTAACATTTACAAAATATAAGTATTAGTCTCTAGGCTCTAAAAGAGGGATTGGCAAACTATGACCTATGGGCTCAATCTATCCCATCACCTGTTTTTGTTAATAAAGTTTTATCGGAACACAGCCATGCCCATTGTTTATATATGTTCTATGGCTGGATTTGTGCTACACTGGCAGAGTTGAGTTCAGACTATTTGACCTGCAAGGGCCAAAATATTTACTATCTTACCTTTTCTAGAATAAAAGTATGCCAACCCCTGCTCTAGAAAATCATAGAGTAAAAGACTCAACAAGTATGTATTACAGATAATTAAACATGCTAAGCATAGTGTTTTAGAAATGAAAGAAAGAAGAAAGAAAGAGAGAGAGAGAAAGAAAGAGAGAGAGAGAGAGAGAGAAAGAAAGAAAGAAAGAAAGAAAGAAAGAAAGAAAGAAAGAAAGAAAGGAAAGAAAGAAAGAAGGAAGGAAGGAAGGAAGGAAGGAAGGAAGGAAGGAAGGAAGGAAGGAAGGAAGGAAGGAAGGAAAAGAAAGAGGGAGGGAGGGAAGGAAGGAGGGAAAGAGAGAGAGAGAGAGAGAGAAAGAGAGAAAGAGAGACACAATTTTAAAGTAAGAAGGAACCACCTCTGGGCACATCTACTCAAACCTCTTCCCTAAGACTCCAGAAGAGTAGAGGGTCTTGCTGAAATTCACCCAGCTCAATATCAATGTGGATTAGCTTAGAAAGAGCCCCTAATCGTTCACTCCAAACAATTTATCATATATCACATGGCATCAGTAAGGAGGAGCACTTCTACAATATTGCATCCCATAGTTTTATATGGCCTTTAATATCTTCCAGTGAAAATGATAAGGACATGCAGGAAATCATTACCATCTACATAAGTTGAGTATTTTCTACACTTTCACACAAAACCATTTTGAAACTCCAGCTAATTACTATACTTCCATTTCCTCTGAGGGAAAAATAAGAAAAAAACAAACCTTCTCAAATTCCTAGCACAGCCCATTGGTTAATGTTATCTACAGTCCCATCAAAGCCACTGGCCTCACTCCCAGGCTTGCTTTGGTACCAGCAGCCCCAAGTCAAACACCCAAGATGTTAAACTTTAAAAAAAGAAAAAGCACGTGTTAAAAAAAAAAAGAAACAAAGGCTGACATTTATGGTTTCAGGGTTTTTATTTCCAAGAGAGGTGGATTTCTGCCATGGCCCAGCATCCCCCAGAGAGCTCAGCATGCCACACCTCCAAATCACCAGGCTCTGCAAAGACAGGTTCGCAAGGCAATGAGGAAAATAAATATCCTTCCTTGGCTTTGCCCTTTTTGGTTTATTTTGGCGAATCTCTTCACAGTTTCATTTCAAGGTACTAACCTGCCAAGACCCATATGCCAGGGGGTATAATAATCACTCTTGTTTCCCAGCGAGGGACGAAGCCATCACATGGACAAACTAGAAGCTGTATTTACCGCCCCACTGACTTCCTGGGAGAGGGTTGTGAATTCAACGTGACAGTCGCATTTCTAATCTTGTTTTCAATTTTTCTTGACATGTTTATATTCTCATTTCCTGACGTGTGCCAAACAGCTTCAGAGACCCTTTTCGTTCTGGGCCCAGTTTTCAGTGTTTGTCATGGTGAACTTTAATTATTTGCTTGACCCCATTAATGTTTCTTCACTAGACCGTCTGCTCCCAGGCACGTGACAGCTGTTTGTTCATTCAGGCCTTCGTGCGGCACATGCGTACCTACTCCGTGCGGCACATGCGTACCTACTCCGTGCCTGGTCCTGCTGTAGACACTACAGACACTGCAGGAAAACAAGCAGAGAAGGCTGTTCCTCTCATTAACTGCTTATCCTAATGAGAGAGGCAGAATCAATGAAATAAGCAATCACTGCCATGATGTAAATAAAACAGAGTGACTTTGTAGAGTGTGACTTAGAGCAACATGGTAGAGTCTGTGAGGAAGGCCACTCTGTGCAGGTAACATTTAAGCTGAGACTGGAATGACAAGAAAAAGCCACATGAGGTCTTGGCAAAGGGCATTCCAGGAGAGGGAGTTGTCTGGGGAAAGGCCCCAAGGTGATGATGATCCAGGGAAAAACTGAGCAAGAGAAGCAGGACAGGAGTGTAACAAGAGACAGGAGAGGAGAGGTGTGAGGGAGGTAGGGCCAGTGCATGCATTATCTTGCAAATAGAGGTAAAAAGCTTTGGATTTTATTCTACAGGAGAGGTTGGCAAACTTGCTGCAAAGGTCTCATAGTATTTTAGGCTTTGTGGGAATATAGTCTCTGTTATAACTCCTCATCTCTGCCGTTGTCACCACAGACAAGAGTGGGCATGGTTGGGTTCCACTAAGACAATATTCACAATGACAAGTGGGAGGCTGACTCAGCCTGTGGCTATAGTTTTTGCCAACCCTCGTCTATGGCACTAGGAAGCCAAGGTATATGTAAGGAATAGTTGAGGAAGAGGCATGAGCTGCGGGGCAATTTTTAAAAAAATCCTAGGACTGTAGTGTGGGGAATGGTCTGCAGAGGATGGAGAATGCAGGAAGTGGGATAGACCACAGCGGTCTAGAGGAGGTGGAGGAGGGGGGGCAGATGTAGGAAGCGTTTTGAACTAACTGATTAGGAAAATAAGAAAACATGAGAAACTGAGAATAACACCCAAGATTTTCACTAGAACAACTCAGTCTATGGGGTGATTTCTGAGACAGGAGAGATGGAGAAAAAACAAATTTGGGAAACAATCCAATAGTTCTTTCCTGGATGTCTACGCGGAAGTCTTCACTAGAAATTGCAATGGAGATGTGAGTAAGGTGGGAACAGGGAAGTTCTGGAGCTCAGAAGGGGCTGGGCAGAAGATAAAGGTTTGGCAGCCCTCAACATACAGATATCATTTATTTATTTATTTTAATTTTATTTTATTTTTTTTTATTTTATTTTTATTTTTTGAGACGGAGTCTGGCTCTGTCGGCCCAGGCTGGAAGTGGCCGGTGGCCGGATCTCAGCTCACTGCAAGCTCCGCCTCCCAGGTTCAGGCCATTCTCCTGCCTCCCAAGTAGCTGGGACTACAGGCGCCCGCCTCGTCGCCCGGCTAGTTTTTTGTATTTTTTAGTAGAGACGGGGTTTCACCGTGTTAGCCAGGATGGTCTCGATCTCCTGACCTTGTGATCCACCCGTCTCGGCCTCCCAAAGTGCTGGGATTACAGGCTTGAGCCACCGCGCCCGGCCCGGATATCATTTAATAAGGTGCTAGAGGGGACATCAAGGCGAAGCATGACAGAAAGAGAAGAAAATGGCCACTCATACTGAGAGTTGGAAGAAAGATGTGTGGAGTGTTCAGCATTAGAACAAATGAATGCATGCAGAAATGAATGAATAAAGCCCACATCCCTGTGTTACGAGGGTCATCTTATTCCTCTCTATCTACAACCTCTATAGTTCACTGGAGAATTTCAGAGCGAATAGCTATGACGAGTTTGATCTTAGAATCAATTTGATTATTTAATGCCATCCCTGATACATCCCTTATCTTCATACAGGCTTTTAAGGACTTCCCAATAGGATTCTGTTTCTACTGACATCAATATAAATTGGAACCTGCTCCTTCACTTCAATTCTCTCCCCAGAAGTGAGAGCTGATAGCCCCAGGTAAGTCCCCAGCCACCACTGTAGATGCATTTCTTCTCTGGGGGTTACCTTGAGAGATTGAGGTTCTGTTGGTTATGATTAGATGGTTTGCTAACATAATTGTGAACATAATTTGTTCTGATCTGCTTCTGCCTTCCAGTCAACCCATGTTCTGTGTATTAGAAGAAAGGGTTGGTGTGTGCATGTGCGTGCACACACGTAAGTGAAGAGCGTTTAGTTCTGCCTGTCTGTGCCTCAGGATATGGAATGTAACAGATGTTACAATAACACACATTTCTGGCTTTAAGAAAAGGATGAAGGAGGTAGAGTGGGCCAACTTGTAGACACTTTGGATTCCAAATCAAACCAGAAAAAAAAAAAGGAAAGGCTGCACACAGTTACAAGAAAGTGCAAGC
This sequence comes from Rhinopithecus bieti, assembly GCF_001698545.2. Lineage (NCBI taxonomy): Eukaryota > Metazoa > Chordata > Mammalia > Primates > Cercopithecidae > Rhinopithecus > Rhinopithecus bieti. The sequence goes on from NW_016826320.1 coordinate 315,990, forward strand.
GGAAAAGAACCCCCACCAAGTTCAAAGGGACTTGTGTTTAATCAGACAAAAACAATTTTTATAGCCTCGGGAGCCCATGTGGTGTGTGAGGAAGTTGTGCAGCAGGATGGCATTAGGCATTTAAGCCAGCATGCTTTTGTGTTATTTTCTTCTTTGTTTGCAACCAGGGTTCAAAGAAATTCACTGTGCAAAACAGACACTGAAGTAGATCATACCCACGAATTAACATTGTCATGACAAGCAGCTCTGTGTTATGAGCAAAATTACAAGTGATCCATCAAATAAAGCAGTTTATTGTCTAAGTAAGAGCTCCTTTCTTCCAGGATTCCACCGTGTTGCTAGCTGTGTCTCTTCCAACGAAACTCTCATGCACCTAATATGAACACCAAGCAGCCTCCTGAACATATTCAGTGAGCCCGACTTCAAGAGAAAGCCCTGAAAGATGAGGATGTAGCAGCTGGCAAGACATAGAGAATCCTTTCCTTCTGAAAAAAATCATTCTCCTTCCTGAGCCCATTCACACAGGGCTTTGACTGTTTCCTACCTGAAGGTCACATGCATGGCCAAATCTCCTTCTCATTAATTATAACTCTTGGCAAGCCATTAAAAATCTCATTTCATTTTACCATCCACCCTCCTTTTAACTGACTTTTCATAATTATAATTCTATTTTTGATATACTGGACCTATTAAATTTAATGCCATACAGAGATTTTAGAACTCCTTAAAAAATGACTCAAGCTGGACTGTGTCCACCGAAGGATGTGTAGTCCTTGCTTAGGAATATGAGAGGGGAAAACTGCAGTGCATTCTATTTTCATACACAGAGGAAGAAAAGTCAAGTTAATTGCATATGGTCAGTATCATAACGCTGTCATTCTAGAAGGGCTATAATTAGCAAGAATTGTTTTCACAAACAGAACCAACCAAGCCCATGACTCCAACTTGCATTAGTTCTTTTCTTTCCCCCACCAGTTATAAACATTTCTCTTTTTGTTCCCCCCAAACATAAACATTACTCCATTAAAAATACCCAGGAAGAGGAGATCCTGACAGTATCACTGCAAACTCTGGGAATACAGATAAGCCTCTTTGCAAATGTTGAGTCTATTAAAGGGATTAGAGTGCCAAGACAGGGTTGGAGGAACTGTTATCCAACAAGCTAACCTTTACCTGGTAACTTCAAGACGGGAAGCCCCAGGCGAGGCACCTCTCCGGGACACAGAGGAGTGCTCCAAAGCCCCATGTGAAGATGAGGGGCCGTTGGTATCTTTCATGTCTGAAGATACATAAGGCAAAACTTACTTAGCTCCATGTCATGTCGTATAGTATGGATGAAGAACTATGGGACAAAATTCTCTCTCACTTTAAACTACAGCTATTTAACAAACATTATTTGGACAGGAATTCTGAGCAGTGCATTTTCCAGTGCTGAAATTCAGTTAAGAAAGAGGGATTGTTAAATTTTGTCACACTAGACTGAGACAGTGGATCATCTGGAGTATCTAACAGTGATTATTTCCCCAACATGTGTTCAGAGTCCTGTTGCTCCAGCTTCTAGAACACACTTTCCTCTGTCCCTACTGCTTTTGGCTTGTACTCTCCATACTTCTCATTCCATCACTACTTGTCTGCCTATGCCAAGTCTGTTCCTTGGTGCCTGAGTGCTCCAGGCAGCATCTCTAACATGCAACCTCAATAAGACCAAAGCCACTAAGAACCCCACTGGCTCCGTTTTACCTTCAACCCCATTTTCAGTGCTGTCCCATGTGCTTTTGGTCCAGGGACCACCCAGAGCTCCTTTGGCTTCCCTTCCCTTACCTGGTGTTCTGACACCTGTCATTCTGACTCCAGCTGGGATGACAGCTGCCACAGAACCTCTCTATACATCTCCTTCAACAAGAGGAGGGTCCTCCCTGTGCACACAGTGCCCAGACCTTGCCTCTCAGGCCCTATGCTGCAGTGTTCAATTTGTCGGTTGACACATCCATCTTTCCACTAAATGGCAGGTGCGCTGCTGTGTCCTACACTCCCAGTGCCTAACGCAAAGGCTGCCCTGATGCGGGCACTTGATAAAGATGTGATTTAGTGAATGAATGGATGTAGGTTCAAAAAGTGACTGAATGAATAAATGTCAAACACATTGATGAATGAATGAACATGAGTCATTCAGTGCACCCTCTATGTTGAAAGAAATGAAGCTGGAACATAAGACAAAGCTTGGGATGCTAGGAGAGAGTTCTTTGAACTACATTTGAAGTATGCCTGTCCTCTATGCTATGATAAATATGCCTGGAATCCAGAAAAGGAGGCTCTAGATTGAGGCACTGAGGTACATGATGAGATAATTTTCCCTCAAAACTTTTTGATTCAAGGAGCAAAGCACTGGTTCAGAGGCCTCTTGTAAAGATAGTAGGATGTGGGGCTATGGAAAATTCAAAGTGAAAAGGTGAGCACATACCTGTTAATGAGGGCTCAACCCATTTCCGCTCCCAGGCAGGCCCCCGATCCTCAGCACCAGCAATCAAACCAGACACACACACACTCATAGACACGCACACAAGGCAGGAACACCACAGTAGCAGCTCCTCCCCCGACCAGCTAGAGGCTGCAGAATATGAGAACCTGGCCTTTGCAGTGTGACAGGCCAGGAATCTAGCCTCTGCTCTGTTCCAGAAGCATCATGGGTTCGTGGACAAGTTAATTAAATTCCTTAGTTTTTTTTTTTTTTTTTTCCTCAGCTATATAAAAGGGGAAAAATGGTCACTTTATACAACTTTTATGAAGACTAAATGGTATACTGTATGTAAGGCACTCAGTAAGCATTTGTTGTTGGATTGCTATTGTGAGGCACTGTTGGAACTTGACATTGCTATGCTTAGCTTGGCTTGGTCTTTATCCAATAGATTCCCTTTATAACATAGTAGCCAGAGTAAAGGAATGGCCAGAGAAGGAATTTCCTTGCATAACCAAACTGAAGCTGAGTTGATGATAGGTTAGACATCTATGGAATCTGAAATGAGTCAGTCCTTCCTTTCCTGAAGGTCATGATGTAACTTTCGTACCTATAATAACTATTCCTCTACAGCTGATTTTGCCGTATTTTTTTTTTAAGCCAAAATTTAACCAATTCCAATCAATTCCGTCTTTATATTTGCCACCACTCCATGCTGACTTGTTAGGCAATTAAGTATTCAGGTTAGTATAACTCTCAAATAAGTATTTCCTTGCAGAGGAAAAACAAAGAAACAAAAAACTATGAAAAAATATTACCCTTTAAAGGCAAAATGTCCATCCAGTTTTGAAGATTAAGAACCACTGGGGCAGAAGAGGTAGAATGATCTAGAATTCAGAACTGCGCTGATAAAATCATTCCTTTGACAACACTAGGAGGTTGATTCTCCTAAGGTTGTCTAATAGATTTTAAAATTTTTGTTATCCTTGTTTTATAGAAATACAACGAGAAATATAGACATGGTTTTGTTTAGTTTTTAACTTCCAGATAAACAAGAATTTCAACTGTGACATTATCTCTCAGCAACAGCCTTTGAATCTCTTGTGTAGTTCAATGAACTATTCACTAGATGAACCACTATTAACCTCTGCAGTGGGTCATCCTACTTCACCTGTACTGTTAGTACATTCATCAGAAGTTAGCATCAGGTAGGCACACACCTGTGGAGATAATGTATACCGTGTTCTCCAGACGGATGGGATTTGATTCTGTAGGGGACACTGATGGAATACAGCAGTGAGAGTCTTAAGAAATTTGATAGATATCACAAAAGAGACATTTTTAATAGTGTAAAAATCAGTAAAGGTGTTTTTCAAAATACATATAATTGAGAAAATATACACTACTCTACAGAGAGAGTAGATTATGAGATAGAGACGCAGGAAAGAACTATCTCAATTGTGTCCCCAAAGCAAATAAATTTTATTAAGTCCAGTGCCTTGCTTTTTATAACAATACAATAGCTTACAAAAGAAACGAAGCTTTAGTACACACTCTTGGAAATACCTTTTCAGATGATGGTGAAAATAATAAAACAGCAATGAAAATAATGACACCCATAATAGTACACACTGGGTGCATACAATATTCTCAGCACTAGGCTGAGCAACACAGTGGGTATTTTACGTACACATTCCTGAATCCTTGAAAAATCCCTGAAGCCATATATTACTACTTACATTATTCAAGCAAGAAAACTAGAGCTCTAAGATAGGAAAAGCAAGAAACACAAATGATTCTTTTCATTTTATAATTTTCTTTATCAATCCATGATTTATCTTTTGAATGCCCAATTTTCTATCTTCTTCATCCTAGGGGAGAGAGTATTAAGTTCTTTAACAGCAAAGGATTAAATATATAGTCATTCTCTCCACCAAGATCTATGAAGTATTTCTTTGGGGCACAAAAATAAATAAGACAGAAATCTTGCCCGTTAAAAACTCAAGTCTGGCCAGCTGCAGTGGCACATGCCTGATATCCCAGCACTTTGGGAGGCCGAGGCAGGTAGATCACCTGAGGTCAAGAGTTCGGGACCAGCCTGGCCAACATGGCGAAACCCTGTCTCTACTAAAAATATGAAAACTAGCTGGGCAAGGTGGCGGGCGCCTGTAATCCCAGCTACTCGGAAGGCTGAGGCACAAGAATCACTTGAACCCAGGAGGCAGAGGTTGCAGTGAGGCAAGATCATGCCACTGCACTCCAGCCTGGGCAACAGAGCAAGATTCTGTCTCAAAAAAAAAAAAAAAAAAAACCCACAACCACCACCACAAAAACTCAAGTCTATGCAGCATCACCTACTTTCTTCCTTAAAAATAAGACGAATACATGGTTCTGTTATACAGAAAGGAGGGAAAGTGATGAAAATTATACCAGCATCACCTCCATTTTTCCTGTGAGGTAGGACTGAGTCACATATATGTTTATATGTTGTGAGTTCTAGATAAATAATAAATGTCTTACTCTGGGTTTAAATGTGAGTTAATCTGTTCCTCTCCATGCATCACCTTCTAAGAGATTTCCTCAGCATTTTCTTCCACCTCATAATGCTCTTTCTCACTACATCTATACTCTCTCTCACCCACATCATGATTTCTTGCTCTGACCTTATTGATGCTACTAGGTTGGTGCAAAAGTAATTGCTCTTTACATATGTATCTCTTTAAACACCTTCAAGTCTGTTGGGAGTTGGTCTATTTCGCAGATCTAGGGTCCAAATTCTGTCACCGATTGCTCTGCTGACGCGCTTAGTCCCATTCATTGTTTCATTAGTGGGCACCCTTTGACTTGAGTTCACCATCACCAAAAAGCTGTGTTTACGAGAGCCCCAAATCCAGGAACGGAGAACACTGCCATGGGCATGAACACTAGAGGGCGCACTCAAACGCGAAGATTTGGTGTTCAGGACTCTGCTGGCAAGGAAGGATCTTATTTGAGCACCTCGTGGGAACCTAGAGGCCGCACCTTCTTCATGAGACAATGTCTACCCACAGCCATCTTCCTCTTCTCGTCGTGGGGGGCGAATCTGCAGTCTTTTTGTGTTTTCGTTTTGCAGGTAGAACAGCTCACTGTGGCTTCTGGATTCAGTTTCTGGCCTCCCTGCTCATCAGACTCAAGCCTCACCGGCTTCTCCCATCCCTGAGCATGTGAATAAGCCCCAGCCCCCAGAGACATTGCAACTTGGGTTCCTACTGAGGATTCCAGACTTGACCTCTCTTTTTTGTTTCTGTCCCCTGGAACTGTCTGTCCCTTTCTTGCTTTGGGGACGTTCTCTATTTTTTTAGTGCCACTATATGAGGGTAAGAGATTTATCCCATCAACTCAGCCTACTGTTCTGCTGGAAATCTTACCAAAGAACTATCTTCTTTATGTTTTCACCTCAATTCCAGAGTAACTAGAAATACTACCCTACGTAGTGTGTAAAGGGTACACACTAATGAAACAATGAATGGAACTAAGCGTGTCAACAGAACAATCAGTGACAGAATTTGGACCCTAGACCCGCAAAACAGACCAACTCCCAACAGACTCCCAACCCTACGTGGGCAGAGACACTTAGTTTGAATGCTATTCCAGTGTTTTCATGTTGAGAAATATGAACATTTTAAATCTTAAGGGAAGATAGGTAGTTTTAAGTCCGTCCTTTCAATTTTACGTCTGCATTTAAAAATATAATTTAAACTACTATTTAACCATTAATTATATCCCAAAAAAAGAGGATATAAAAACCCAAGTGAACACAAAGTTAACCTACTTGCCCATGGTTTTGAAACCCAGCCCACACACTTCCCAACCTCTGTAGTATGTTCCCTTGGCTAGATGAATATCAAATGTAAGATGATTTCTGTGGTTAGGAGCTGAGTTGAAAGCAGAAACTCTTTAGTCTTAAACTAGAAGTTTCATTTTTTTATGTGCAAAAGCATCTATCTGCAAATGCCCAACTGAGAAACAACAGACTGGCTGAAACTATTCAGCACCAGACCTGGCCCCGAGGGAGTCTACAGGATTTTTTAGGGACTGCCTCATCTCAGCATAATATTTATAATGCATCTTACTTTTACTTTTGAGTTTTATTTCTTTGAACAGGGTTAGGAAAATCCAGTAATTAAAGATTCTAGGACTCTAAAGTACATTTCAAAAAAGCAGAATTGTTCATGAGATCTTACAACCATGCTAGGTTCTTCGGACATAACTTTGTTTGGTTACGTGGCCAGAGGAGTTTGGTCTCAGGCTACAAAAGGCATAAGTCTTTCTAATCTGTGTATGAGCAAATATAGCACACAGGAAATCATTGCAAAGCGCTGATATAATCTTTTCTGTTTTACTCCATCTGAAGATGGCTCCTGTCTGAACCATGCACACTAATCATTTCATGTTCTACAGAAGAAAAAAACAAACAGAGCAGGGAGGCAAATGTGGTCATATACTGGATCGACACTTAAAACAGTGAATGGCTGCTACCCCCCACCTCCTGCAGTAGGAAAGGGAGGTCATAATTATATGGTGGGGCAGGAATGGGTCAAAAGCAAATTGCCTGAGTGAGAGAAGTTCTAGAAGGTCACATGGTAAAACTGGCTGAAAAGTACCTCCAGAACTAGCAAATGTTTTCACTTGGCTTGAAGTCACAGAAAGAGCATTGCAGCATAATAGAATTACACATCCTTTGGGAGATATCCTTCTCTCACTTGGAGTGTGAAATTCTTGGTGATATCAACCGAAGCTCCACATAGTTATGGAGGTAAAGGAAACTGGAGGCTTTGAGAATTACAAAATATACCACAGATGGAATATTATCCAACTATATTTCTTGCCTCCCCTAAACATCAGTTACATGGTTCTGTCAAGAGATTCAGAGCTGCCAAGGGTCAGTTGCTCAGTTGTAGCAAAAACTATTTTCAGTTCATGGAATGGCATGACTAAATCAAAGAAAAATAAAATAGAATAAAAAGGCATCTCAAGTGCCCAGAAAACATGGGGCATATGGAAGTAGGCAGGCGATGAGGCAGGATGCTCACAGGAGAAGCACAATATTTCATTAGCTCCTTTAAAAAAAAGTTGCTAAAGAAACCTGGAGTGCTCAAATTTGGCTCAGAAGGAAGGGGAAGTCTGAAATAAGTAAAGTAATGATAAACACATGCAAAGTTCACTATAATTTTCCCACCGTTTCTTTCCTTGCTAAGTTAATTTTTCTTATAGCAGGCATCTTCAACAACCAACTATGTAAATTTATTATTTCCATATGTTCTTTCTTTTCCCTAAATTCCAAAGACTGGTCATAATTATATGGTAGGCCAGGAATGGGTCAAAAGCAAATTGCCTGAGTGAGAGAAGTTCTAGAAGGTCACATGAGCTTTCAAAATCTGAATTAAATCAGAGAAGACATTGAACAATTTTGTGCAGACACCTGTGAGAGTGAAGAACTATATCTTATAAATGGTGTGAATAATGCACTTGGCCCTTAATACAAACTTATTTGATAGCCCTGAATGTAATTCCTACTACATATCTATATTAGTCAGGCTTCACAGGTCTAGATGAAATTCTTTTCATATAATATTTTCACTGAAGGAGCATAGCTAGTATTCACAAGGAACATCCTAATAGAATTTTAAAGCTTTTCCCAATGAGAGATGGCTTGCTTTTATCATGCTTCTTGAGGAGAAAAAAGCTTAAGAGGTTTCAAATAAACACCTTATCAATACAGAATATTATTTAATCAGACCAGAGACATAGTGAGATTAAAATTATAAGGACACATTATTGTGCACTAGCTTTCATAATTTTTAATTATAATTTCTACAATTTTATAACGTAAGTTATTTGAAAACATACTTAGCTATTCCTAAAGAGAGCAAATTCCCATTGCTCATCTCAAAAGGCATAAAAAGCACCAACACATCCTTCCATTCCTCCAAACCTGTTGTGAATCATATTTTGAATTTCAAGTCATTCAATAAAATGTTTTCTAAAATACAAAAAATATATAAAAATGAGGAATTATTTATTTTCTTCTTTGTATCTCAGATTTGATTGGGAATAATTCGCAAGGGTTTTCTGTTTCTTGTTAGAAGAGCTTCTGTTCAGTTATTCAAAAAAACATGTATTGAGTACTCATTGTTCAGAAAGAGCCCTATGGAAAGCAGAAGATGGAGTATACATTTATTCAGAGTTTTATCACAGGAGAGACAGACATATTCCATGACACATATATAAGGATACCCATTTCTGTGGGCAGATGCATTAGAAAAGATACAGAACTGACAACACCGCTGAGGAAACACGCTACACTATCCTAGTACAGACCTTCCTTGCTAACAGAACCTGATTTTGTTAAATAACCAGGGCTGGAGCAAGGGCAAGGCTAGTAAGTACTTTGTTTGGAGTGTAAAATTTCAGGGGATATGAAAAAATTCAGTAATCAAGATAAATAGTACTTTAATATAATTTTTAAAGGTCTAAATTAATGCAAAAATCCAGGATGAGCACACCATCAACATTTTGAATAAAGACCCTGGAGCCCCAATGGAGCTTGGCAAGAGACTGTCTTTATTTAAAATCTACAGTGTTGTTCATCATTGCTTGATTTTTTGCATTCATATACCTTTTTAAAATATTGAATTAGTATATTATTTCTCTTGATTACTGAGTGTTTCAGCACCATTTAAATAGTGTACCCAAGATGACTTCCTCACTCACCTAATCCTGGTCCCAGGCCTGCTGGACTCAGGAGTGAAATAGTGGTTTTTTCCATTCCCCCTTGGCAGACACTTCCTTTTCAATTACACCTAGAGGCAGCCACACAAATAGCTCTGGCCATTCATATCCAAACAATTCTGCACATGGCTTCCACGTAAGATTTGGCTTTTGTTGTTGATTTCTGATACTAAGCAGAGAGCAAAGAAGCCAGTTACCCCCACCCTCCCACTACTGCCTGTCTCTGAACACTGCCAGCAGCCATCCTAACATGAAATAAAAACCAAGGGCAAGAGCCAACCCCGTGAGGATGACTGAGCAAAACGACAGCACTTGGGTCCTTGCTGCCGCTGCTGAGCTCTGAACCAGCCCTGCACTGCTTACTCTTTGCATCTAGTTAGGAGACAATGAACATCCTTATGATATAAACCACTATTAGACTAACTATTACCTGAAGTCAAAATATTTCTAATGGATATTCTAGCTTAATAGCCAGTGAGCTTTTGGAGTAAGGGTTTTTAAACTTTACTGCATTGATGACTTAAAACATATATGTTAATATTTCATCTCTGAATCATTTGCTTCTAGGTAGTGAAGCAGTGCAAATTCTCAATGGAATTCTCAATTGGAACATGGCTGTAATCTCTTTATATGGTAATTAATTGTGGAAATGTATGCAAATTAGAGGTCAAACCATCCTTGAAATAAAATATATTGATTTTTTCCTACTAAATACTTGTGATAAAAATGTCAGTGTCAATAATGTCAACAGAAATCTCCATTTGTATTTTGCTCTTGCAATAAAGAATTCTATTATGTTGTCGTTTGAGGATGAAGGAGGGAATTTTCCTGAAGTGATAAAGAATGTCCCAAATGTCCCTTAAGTTCCGTTGTTTTCCTAGATTCAAGAGCAATAGAATCAATGTGGTAGGAACCTTAGATATAATAGCCCTATAGGCTCATTTTTCACTTGAAGAAATTGAGATCAAAATAGAAGACAATAGGAGATTCCCTATACATCAGAGAAGCAGTTAACAGCAGAGTCGCAACAATTGCACAGGTTTCCTTTCCCAGTCTAGTATTCTTTAAACATGAATCATGATGCTTTCCAAAATATTTGACTCAGAGAGGAGGCCAAGGCACATGAGTCTCTGAGTAGAACAGCCTACATCGATATTCATTAAGTAGTGCTGGAATGCAAAGGTCTATAATTGTGCTATCCAGTTTGGTAGACACTGGCAATAGATGACTACATTTAACCAATTAAAATTAAATGCAATTAAAATTTGTTACTTTAGAAGTAACATTTCAATCCTCAACAGCTATACATGGCTAATGGCTACCATATTTGTCAGTACAGAATATGAGCATTTCTATTATCATAGAAAGTTCTGTTGGCCAGCACTGCTTTATAGCCACGAGTTCGCTTATTGTTCTGTTTCTAATTATAGGAACAGGAAGAAGGGAAGGATCACCTATAGAAAATTCACCCTGAAAAAGCAAAAGAAGAATTGCATGCATTGCATAGCTACTCAGGCTAAATATGTATCTCTCTCATTTCCTCTGCATGGTTCATATAATATCTATTAATTCCGAAAAGTATTTTTATCACTTAAATTCAAAAGCAATCTGAAAATCAACAATTCTCAAATGTGATGGCACCTTCTGAAAGCATGCATACATCAGAAATTTTCCTCCAAAGACTGGCTTTGGGAGTTAAATAAATTAGCTTTCTTATGCCAAGTTAACATGAACTTAGCCCTTAAAATAACTTTGGGAGGAAAACTTTACCGATAAAACGGTCTGATATAGTCTGGTTGTTTCTTCTCTCCAAATCTCATGTTGGCATGTGATCCCCAATGTTGAAGGTGGGGCCTAGTGAGCTGTGTTTGGGACATGGGGGAAGACCCCTCATGAATGATTTGGTGCCCTCTTTGCCGTAATGAGTTCATGTAACATCTAGGTTGTTAAAAAAGAGTCTGGGACATCTGCCCTGTCTGTCTTGCTCCCACTCTTGGCATGCGATATGCCCACACCCCCTTCACCTTCTGCCATGAGTAAAAGCTTCCTGAGGCCTCACCAGAAGTCAAGCAGATGTTGGTGCCATGCTTGTACAGCCTGCAGAACTGTTAGCCAAATAAACCTCTTGTCTTTATAAATTACCCACTCTCAGGTATTCCTTTACAGTAATGCAAAATGGACTAAATCACAGTCTATGGTGAATTTTCATTAAAGATAATCTTGGATTTTAAGTAATTTGCTGAAACATGTACACATACATACACAGACCTAGGTCTTATTAAATGTTACATAACACATTATTCAGAATTATCTTTCACATGGTAAAGTTCTCACATAATGCTTGGACTTGATGCTCAAGAAGATGTGGCATTGTATCTTAACAAACTCAGCCTATTTCTAAAGTAATATGATTGCTACATTCGACACTCTTGACAAGTTTCTGAATCTTCATTTGAGTTAGGACTAACACAATTTTTAAAATTAGCTTCATAAAGGTGCCATTTAGATAGAATAATATTTACTCATTTAAATGTAAAATTTAATGACTTTTAACAAATGTATAAAACCTGTCACCACCTCTTCATCTTGATATAAAATATTTGCAGCAACTCAAATAATCTCTCATATACCTTGCAGTCAGTTTCCTCCTTGACCCTGTATCCAGGCAGCCATTAATAGGTATTCTGCTGCTACAGTTCTATCTTCCATAGAATGTCACCTAATGAGATAATGAATACATAGTCTTCTGTATCTAGAATCTTTCATTTAGCATGATACTCTGAGATTCATCCAGCTTGGTCTCTGTATTTGTAGTTTATTTCCTTTTTATTGCCCAATAGTTCTCCATTTTACATAATTAATTTGTCCATTTCCATTGATGAACTTTTGGGTTGTTTCCAGTTTGGAGTTTTTAAGAATAAAGCTTCTATAAACCCTTGGATACAATCTTTCTGTAGACATTATTCAATATTCTATTACTCTTGGGAAAATACCTAGGAGTGGATTTTCTGGGACTTATTGTAAGTATATGTGTAACTTTTGAAGAAATGTCACATTTCCAAAGTAGATACGTTATCATGTATCATCATCCTGCATTATTAAAAACAAAACAAGTGGTCTAGTTGTGCCATATCCTTGTCAACACTTGGTATTGTCAGCCTTTCTAATTTTAGTCAGTCTACAGTGTGTGTGGAGGTATCTCATGATGCAGTTGTATGTCTAAATCTCTAGTCCATTTTTTAAAAATTACATTGTTTTCTTAATTTTAAGATTTTATATATGCTGGGCATAAGACCACATATACATATGGTAAATGTGTGTATCTCGCTCTGTGTGTGTATGTATATCAAATATTTCGCAAATATTCCCACACAGTGTATGGCTTGCTTATCCATTTTCTTAATGGTGTCTTCAAAGAGAAAACGCTTTCCATTTTGAATGTGGTCAAATTTATCAAATTTTCTGGTATGTGCTTTTCATATTCTAGCTAAAAAATCTTTCCTAATCCAAACTTTTGGAAATGTTTCTTATATGTTTTCTTCCATAAGCTTTTAAATTTTTGCTCTTAACCTTAGGTCTATCATCCCTATCAGTTAATTGTATATTGTGTGAAGCAATATTTAGAGTTTACTTTTTGCAGAGAGATGTACAATTTTTCCAGTACTCCTTGTTGAAGACTATCATTTCCTCATTGATTTACCATAGCCTCTTCATTAAAAGTTAATTGACAATATATATGTATATGTGGGCCTATTTCTGATCTCTGCTTTCTGTTCATTGCCTTATAGTTTTCCTCATGCAGTTACATCATTGTTTTGAGTTCTTGTAGTGTAGGTCTTCCAGCATTTCCCTGCAGAACAAGCCAAAATGAAAAGGCAGTGGTGGAGCTTAGAGGCATACCTAGTTATCATGATGAAAGTTGTGAACTCCTTCCTTCACTTAACCCATTCCCTGCCTTTTGTTTTTCCTTAACCCTATCACTATGTAACCAATTCTACTACATGTCTATATCTTATTATTATCTGATTCTCCTAATAAAATGTAAACTCAGTGTGGGCCAGGATTTATTTCTGTTTTACTTCCTAGGGTAACCCTAGTAACTAAAACCATTTCTGGCACATAATAAGCACTTAATAAATATTGAGTAAATTATTAACGAACTGGACCTCTGCTTTCATCTTTAAATAAGTAATGCTCTGTGCTGAAGCCAGAGAATTGAGTGGCGCAAAAAATCAAACATACAAATGAGAATGACAATCATGAATCACCTCTGGGAGCTGCCATGAGCACTCTGTTCAGCTGTTCCTGGCGTCAGGGTCTTGCTTCATTGATTTTAGTTAACAGGGTTTGCAGCCTCTCTGAGGCATACCCAGATGTATTTTCAGGGTAGGATGGGTCAAATATTGTTACCCCGACTTTTTACAGTGGGGATTAGAGGAATCCATTCATTTTGGTGCTTTAGCACACAACATCACTGTGGATGACAGCATGAGTCTTCATCCTGTCCTTCATAATGGGCCCTTCATTATGAATAAGAATACTTTCTCACTCATGGAACATGTGTGATTAGACTTGCCCCTGGGTCATATGAAGGAATTGGGAGAGCAAAAGATAAAGAATAATTCCACCTAAAGCTAGAGATTACCTCCCAGCCCCTCTTGAGTCAATCATAAAAAAGATTCAAGACAATACAAATTTAAAGTGTTGATTAAATTAAAAACCAAGCTAATTAAGATTTGGAAACCTTAATGCACTCTTTTGTTGTTGTTGTGCTGGTAACAGAGAGACATCACCATTGCTGTCCACCAGAGATGGCATAAGCTTTGTCTCCCAAATGTAACCAAGGTGGCTTACCTTGTTTTGATATAAAGAGAAGACAGGAGGACATAATCCAAGAAAAATACTGCCTAATTAAAACGTTACTCACCCCACATTTAATCTCCAACTCTTCCTCTGTACATAAGATAGGGATTTTTATCTACCTTCAGTATGAGAAATAGATGAATTGCCCATTTAATGCTTAGAAAGATTATAATATACTTAAAGATAAATAAAATACAATAACATACCATTTGAGGCCAAATGGAAACACTATTTTAAATCAGGATTCTAATTTTACAAATTCTTATTCCCAGTTTTAACTCAATCACATTGCACAACTTTACTTATAAAGCAATCCACTCAAAGACTTAAAATAATAAAAACTATCTATCTCCCTATTGAGATAAATCAACCAAAAAACAATTGAAATTTTACCTGAAGATAAAATATAAATATTCAATCTTAAAAAAATTATTTAATTAGTGGCCCTAGAATGCAAAAGTAACATGAAAGTTATTAATAACTTTCAAAACTCAATAAACCATTTTCATCAGAGTCTAATTATTGCTTACAAAAATGCACAACAGGGACCCTCTCAGCTCTCATAAGCCAAAGATCAATAACAACATTAAAGCCCAGTCTACATATTAGACCAATTTTCTTTGTTAATAACTTAGAGTGGTTACATGCAGCATTTTCTCCTAACATCTCTGTGCACTCCTGAATAATCATTACACACCTAGATTACACGACTGAAAAGTGGTTTTTTAAAAATATTTCATTTCTCCAGACAGAAAACTGACAACATACTTTAAAATCAGAAACGTATCCCCAAATGCATTTTTTAATGTAAAAAGCAGGCAATGTGGTTATACCTTAGCTGGTTCCTTTGCAAATAGATTAGAATATTTTGCCAAGATGATTTTGACATTACATCACATAAAACATCCAGTCATGTGCATGACAATGAAAAGACAAATTATTCACAGAACAAAGGATATTTAAGGATTCATAACAACACGTTTCCTCCCCAAGTAAACTCTTAGGAGGACAAGTCATATTCTATAGTGAAACAAGTGACGATCACACTCGGTTTATGTAAATTTTAGTTTACAGAGAAAATGTTGAGTTCAAGAGAGTTTTCAACAATTAGCAGTGTCTTCCTATATGTTAACCAGATTCATATGAAAATATTAAAACTAAATATTAAAAATAATGTCATGCTATCTGTTTCTAATTAAAATAAATGTTCTTAATTCCTCCTTGGAGAAAGTAGGACATTATCATGCAATCACACACATTTATGATTTCTAAAGGTCAGAGTGGTAGATCTGAGACTAGATGAACAGAGAGAAATACTGGAAGCAATTTTACCCAAGATTTATATATTCAGACTCAGAAACCTCTGGAATCTCAGAGGGACTCAAGGAATCCTCTACTGCAGCCCCTCCTGTGGCAATGAGGTTGCCGTATCCTAATGAAGAGGCTAAACTCAGCCAGTACCATGACTCTACACAACTGCTTGGTGCATTAGACACCAGACAGCCAAAACCCAGAGAGGAAACAGAGCATCATGAGACATGCATGGAGCCATGGGACACTCATGGAGCCATGGACACGCATGGAACTGTGGGACAGGCATGGAACTGTGGGACACGCATGGAGCCATGGGGCAAGAAAGGATATGTGGACATGAGTGGAACCATGGGATATGTGTGGAATCATGGGACACGCATGGAGCCATGGGACATACATACATGGAGTTGCGAGCATGCCTGGAACCGTGGACACACATGGAAGGATGGGAAGATGCAGGGATACATGGACACACATAAAGACATGGATATGCCTGGAGCTGTGGGATCTGCATGGAATCACAAACATGGAGCCATGAGACATGCATGTAGCTGTGAGAGACCCATGGGACCACGGCACATGCATGGAGCCATGAGACACACATGCATGGAGCCATGTCACACACATGGAGCTGTGGACACACATGGAGCCTAGCACAGAAACATCTCCTTCACTCATCCAGCATCCCCTCATTTTCTGAGAGGTTACAGTTTGTTGTGCTTGACACTGCCCATGTTACGCCTTCTCCAGCCACAGGAGAAGCAGGTGGCAGGTTGAACAATGCCAGCGGCCCACAGGACAACACAGGGGTCAAGGGAAGAGTGACAGAAGACTGGAAAACAGGAAAGAAAGGCAGTTATGATGACAACATGTAATATGCACATGGCCACATTAGAGAAGGGCAGAAAGAGCTTTCTTAGACTGGGAGAGGGGCTGGGGGCACAGTGAGTGAATGCGAACAAGAGCCAACTCAGAGTTACAAAACATATCAGATATCCTTCCTGTCAACATTTAACAAAGCAATGTGTGCAACACACACAAATATAACGTAATACAATGATACGTTTTGAAAGGAAAATATAGGATCCATGAAAAATAATCATTCATACTGTGATACAGGAATAAAACCCAAGTTTAAAATCCTAATTGGTCACTTTCAGTCACTGCTTTTTCAATCACCTAAGACTACATACAGGGATAAAGGCAGCTGTTAAAACCCGAGATTCTTAGGGAAGCAGCAGAAAACCAAGTGCAACCCCCAGCCCAGTCCCAGTGATGGCCCAAGCTAGAGCAGTCAACTCAATTCCCTCCATGCCTTTCCCAAGGCACTGGAGCTAAATATTGCAAATCCTCTATCATGAGTCCATGCAGCTCTTCCATGAGTTTCAGAACAATTCTCAGGCCAATCAATAAACCCATAAGTAGGAGGACACTCAACAGGAACATCAAGGAGTTAAAGATAAAGATCGCTGGGACCTGGGAATGGAAATCGATAGGGCCCTGCCTGATTCTGCAGGTAGGAGTAATCTTAGGCATTGATGCTAAATGCTGCCAGCTAACAGCCTGAAGAAAGGCCTCCAAATCAGTCATACGAAGGACCCAAGCAAAGTACAGCATGACTCACATCACTGGTGGTCTTTCTTTGTGAATAATGTGAAATCGCTTTCCACAAACCAACTCCTATAACAGGAGCTTGCTCTCTAAATAGCCAGCATACTGAGTAAACTTTAATCAATAAACAAACAAAACCAGAATATGGCACCTCGCCTTAAGTAGACATTAAACATTTAAAACTAATTTCAGAGATGGTTTTGAGACTCAGTAGGCATGCTGAGAAACACGCTGTCTTGAAGGGTCACGATTTTTTTCCCTCTTTATTGAAATAGACGTTTAAGCAAATGACAAGGACATACGTGTGAACGGTGCATCTGTAATGGGTCAGGGTGTTTTAGCAGCCACTGCACAATCAGGGATAAATACTCCAGAAAACACAGTCAAGCAAGTAACCTTGCAAACACAGCAAGCTGTAAAAGTGTGTTGTGCAATGAACTCCACTAGACAGGAGGCGCCTGCAGTGGCAAATACTTCACAGAGGCTGGAAAAAAAAGATTATACCAGCATCTTCTGCCTAGCCAGGTAAATCAGATCAAGACTGTGACAGAACATTCTAAGCTCCATGAAGACATTCTGTTAGCATCCAGTCCTTCATCAGTAGCATCCTGTGCAGAATGCCTCCAGTTCATAATACTCAATCACGATATTTTAAACATGCATGGAAAACAGGATTTTAAGTCAAGATTATCTAGTTCTTCCTTTATTTCCCCCTGGTCAGTGTTTCATCCTGCTTTCTCAAAGGTTCTTGGAACGGTGCCTTACAAAAAAGTGTTCACGGGGAGTCGCGGAGGCCACTTGTTCAGCTGTAACATGAGCCATTTCAAGGCCTGAGTGGGCCCATAACATCACATGACATTGTGTGTGTGTGTGTGTGCGTGTGTGTGTGTGTGTGTGTGTGTGTGTGAAAAAGTTTTATTCTCTCCTCAGAGAAGCATTTCCTTTCTAAGGCCCTGTTCTCTTGACCTGGGACCTACCTACTCCTCTTCAGCCAAGACAGAGATCCTCAGGAACTCCTTCCTCTCCTGCATCCACTCCCACCCACCAGCTTTCCTGCATCCTGGGTGCTTTGGCCTCCTGCCCTCCAGGCTCACTGGAGGTGGAGTTGGCTTCCTATAACTTAACTGGGCACCTGTTCCCAGTTGCTATCCCCTCCTACAGCACTGGGGTCTCTGCTTAAACAATCATCTCCCCGCTCCTCTCTCTTTAGCCTCTTCCTTCACCTCGTTCCTTCCCATCACCATTTGAGGATGGTTAAGTCATGCTCTTTTAAAAGTTGTTCCCTGCCCTTATGTCCCTGTGTGACTGACATGAGTTCTTCTCTCCTTTTATATCTATCATATCGTCCCTAACCTTTGATGTATCCCCACACACATCACCATCTGGTTTCTTCCCCCAACCCTGTGGTGAAACTGCTCTGATAAATGCTGCCTTTTATGTGTCCTCCCAGAAGATATACTGAAGTCTTAACCACAGGTACCTCTGAAAGTGACCATATTTGGAAACAGCACCTTTGCAGATGAATTGTTTAAGATGAGGTCATACTGGATTAGGGTTTACCCTAAGTTCAACATGACTTATGTCCTTATAAAAAGAGAAGACAGAAAGACAGGGACACAGAGGGAGGATAGCATGAGACTACAGACTAAGAGACTGGAGTGATGCATCCACGAGCCAAGGAATGCCAAACATTGCTGACAACCATGAGAAACTAGAAGGAAGCAGAGAATGGTTCTTCTCTAGAGCCTTCAGAGAGAACACAGACCTGCAAACACCGTAATTTTGAACTCTGGCCTTCAGAAATGCAAGAAGAGACAATTAGGTTGTTTTAAGCCATCTAGTGTGTAGTAATTTGTTACAGCAGCCCCAGGCAGCTAATACAGTGCTGCTGACAGAATTTCTCAGAGTGACCAGTTGTCCTGGCTTTTCCAGAACAGAAGCAACCAGGAAAGTCCCAGGAAAACCAGGACAAGTGTGTCACTCTTCCCTCTGGCACACACCTGCCTTGAACACTCTGCAGTATCTGACGCTCTGCTGGACACCGCCCTCTTGAAAATATCCCCTTTCTTGGTTCTCAGGAAGGCTTGCTCTCAACTAGATAATTCCATCTGGTGGCTCACAGGAACTCAGCCTTTTCCATCTAAAATCACCACACCCCTCATATCTGCTTTCTCTTCTTGATTCTATATGGAATCAACAGCCAAGAATGTGGGGATTGCAGTCAGGGTTTCCTCCTCGGTCCTGCTCTACATCTACTAATCCTCAACCACACTCCTTTCCAATTTCCAGAATCCACCTCTTCTCTACATTTCTGCCTCCCTTCCCTTAATGCAGTTCCTCCTCCCGTTGGTCTCAGTAGCAGCCTCAGAATGGGTTGTCCCTGCCAGCATTTTGTCATCCTCCAGATAAAGGATAAACTTGTTCAGATGCCTTCCAATGCCAGGCACCTCTGAATCCCCACTTGCCATGTGACCTCATGCCCTCTACCTCCTCCTCCATATCTTAAAATAAGATGTCCTGACTTCCTGTACGTGGGGCTTGCCAGGACCTGCAGTGTTTCCTCTCTCACTTCAGGGCTTATCACTTGCTCTTTTCCTCTCCATGGAAACTTCTCCTTTCACAAGTTTTGTAAACACGTTCTAACAATCACTTGGGATGCAGCTCTGGCATGGCTTCATCCTAGAAACTTTCCTCAACCACCATCCTACAGCCCAGGATGTGGGCTTAGAGCCCCCTCTCCTAGGATCTGCAGCACCCAACACAGGCACCTGTTAGGACCCTTTACAGAATGTTATGCAATGGCCCTTTTGGTTCCCATTCCTAAAAATAGTCTAAACCCTTTTAATAGGAACTGAGCATCTTCTCGATCTCCTCAATATCTAGCAAAGACCCTGTACACAACAGGCTTCTCCTAAATGTTCATTGAATGTTCACTCAGAATTAAAAACATGCAAATAGAAATACACTGAGACACCATTTATGCATTGAGTTTTGTCCAGATCCCAAAGCCTGATGGTGTACTCTGCAGGAAAGGCGGCAGAGAAACAGGTATTCATATCCAGGGCAACTAGAATGCAAAGTGGGACAACCCCTATGAAAGAGAATTGGGCAACATTTCCAAAACCACATATGCATTCACCCTTTGGCTCAGAAATCCCAATTCTAATAATCTCATTCAACGGTACACTTGCAAAAATGTTAAATAATGTTTACAGGAGGCACTGCTCACTGAAACACTATCCATGGTCACAAATGACAGAAAATAACCTAAGCATCTCTCAATAAGGAGTTTTTGATTAGGTTAGGGCTCATCACATAGTGGAAGCTATGTAGCTACCAAAAAAAAAAATGACATAAATCTCTACACTCTTCTAGAGAGTAGACTCCAGCATATACCATTAGGTTAAAATAATGCTACACAGAGACTAGTCTATATAATAGCCACCTTTCATCTAAGAAAAGATAATGTAAATATATGTTTGTATGTGTGTGTGTGTTGCTTTGCTTCTATTACGAAAGTAGCCTAACCCATAAAATATACGTAAATAGCTAAATGCAGAAAGAGCTCTAGGATAGGATCAAGAAAACAGGAAGTGAAGCTAGATTCCTTTGAACACCTTTTGCTTCAATAATTTGACTTTGAAACACTGCATAAAAACTTAATGTCAATTTTAAGAATTTCTAAAATCAATAGAAAATTAAACAAATGATAGTAACTGGGTCTTGGGGTGGGGGCATAACCACGCAGAAAGAAATTATTTCTACTGATTTTAAAGCAGTAATTTTGCTAATTTTGCTAGAATTTTCCAGTGAAATATTTACTGTGAGGACCAAAAAAAAGAGAGAGAGAAAAAAGTCATTTTAAAGATTTTTCAATAATCAAAAACAACTAGGGTTGCATGGAGCTGTTATTCTAAAATGACTGAGTGTGTACTAACGAAAAAAGGCAAATAAATAATTAGGTTGGTCTGCAGAGACTTGAGATTTTGTGCAAGGAAGAAATAAGCACTAAGATGGGAAAAGTTAACAAAGACCCTAGAGTCCTGGAGATGAATTGTAAGTACCGGGAGAAGCTTATGGTCTATTTTTAAAATGCTTTTCTTAGCACTGTCCACTGAGAAGACCTGTGGGCATATTTGGTGCTCAAAGCATCCAGAAATCAGTGATTCCCAGATCTATGGAAAGAAATAGGTAAAAGGAATAGGAACATTTCATCAACCCAGAGAGCAAAGAAGCTCTCAAAGATGACTTGGATGGAGTCAGAAGAATCCAGAAGCCGCTCTCAAGAGGTTACTCTGGGCTTAAAATGCTGCAATTTCACCGTGTACAAGGATGTAAGCTACATGGATTAAAATACATCAAATATGTTAAAATTCTTGTATTAATAATAATTCTAATAATCAAAATAAGAAAAAGTCAAACATAACATCTTATCCATCCCCTTTGGATGACAAATGAATGACCTCTGGGATATTAAAGAACCAACATACTTGTATATTTAAAAAAAAAAAAGTATAAATTGGTGGGGGATGGGGACCATTTATTTTGCCTTTCCTGCATAAAGTGTACCTTCAGGATATTCAAATAGTTGATGAAGGAAATATAGTTTATATAGAAGTATTCTAACCACTAAACAAGCAAAATAATAAAATGAGAAAATCCCAGTTGTGTACCCATGGGTGAATCAGTAGACTGAGGCAGTGATCATCAATGACTGATCATTTCCCAGCTGGATATGCTCTGCCTCCTGAAGGAAGTACACAGCACTACCCATGACATAGTCAAGACAAAAACATCCAAACCTGGATCTCAGCAGGTGTCTTGAGACTACTAGGAATTTACAGACATCTTTGGAAAGAGCAATATTTGAACCACACAATCAGAATGCGATGAGCGAAATTCAACTGTGGGAAACTGTCCAGGACAAAGAACTTGGTTTCTGTAATTTGCAAAGGGTATGAAATAAAAGTAAAATAGTAAAAGAGACTCAAGAAATATACCAACCAATGGCAGTGGGTGGAATTCACTTAAATCCTGATTTGACTTAACTAGCCAAAAGATGCCTAAGTATTTATGAACCCATGAAAGATCTCTCAATGCCCACTGGGTGCTTGATGATGTCATGAAATCATTTATTGTTTGTTTGTTTGTTTGTTGTGATAATGGTACTGAATTCCTTATCTTTGAGCATTATAAACTGAAATCTGATGGATAAAATTATTTGATTTTTTTTTAATTTCCTCCAAAATAATTTAGTGGATGTGAGATGAAGCATGAGTGGAAATTTAGATGAAAAAGCATGGGGATGGGCCATGAATTGATAAATGTGAGGCTGCATGCTCCTTAGACTATTCTTTCTAATTCTGTAGATATTTGAAAGTGTTTGATACAAGTTTTAAAAGCAACAAAATATAAAACCACTTGTTGAATGAATTACTGAAATACATTGTCTGATTCATCATATTTAGCCTGATAATATAATTCCTTGAGGACAGGGACAAAGTCTATTTTCTTTTCCACTCTGAATGCTTGAGTGCCCGGATGTGAAGGACCTTAAATAAATTTCAATGAATAAAAGAATGAATGAGTGGATATACAGATTAATTATGTAATCCCACCAATCCATAGAGATATGTGGGACATTAAATCAATTCTGCTGCCATGCAATGCTAGATAGAAACAAAGGAGTAAGTTTGTGGCAAGACTAACACTTTGCAGGAAAATGTCATAGTGAAGAATTTTAGGCTTTCCTTAGTTTTGTTGTTATTTTTATGGTCACATTTTTATCCTTTGGTTCAAACACTTAGGAGGCCTGCAGTACCTGTTAAATAAAGGTGAACAGAAACAATGAGATTTTTTACCTTGGTAATCCCTGTCTTAGATCCCTCTTGGGGTAGTGATCAGTTTCCGGATATGAAATTCTAATGATAGAGGTTTTTGTATTTTTACCTTTATTTTAAACTATGTCTAAAACCAGAGTCACTGGATTATACAGCATTTGTGATGCTCTATTATCTTCTATCACTAAATACAGAATGTGCCTTTAGATGACAGCTTTGCATTCAGTGCTTGCTGGTCCCTTACCTTTATAGGAGATGACTGGGTGCTCAGCTCTCTGGCACTGAGTCGTACCCTGGGCCTCTGGGCGAGCGAGTCTCCATAGCCCCAGGCTTGAGAACAGCCATGCTATAACACAGGTTCCCTTCATGGTGGGCAAGGGGCCTCTGACTCTGGGCTCGTGTCTTCTAAACAGAAGCTCTTCTTCCCCTCATGTGTGGAAAGTGCCTAAAACACACAAAAGAGAAGAATCGGATGACCGTGAGTTCATTTTCCGGTGGATGGTCTTCTGGTAAAACTCCCTCACTAACATTAAGGTTACACTTTGTTGAGCTAGAGGAGAGCTTGGAGGGCTCAGACCAGCATATTTTGTCTACGTCATATCCCAGGCTGTATGAATGCATGCGTGAGTGTGTGTATCTCAATACAGACCTCTCATTCTCCCAATAATTGCATGACATAGCCCATTTGTTTTAAACGAGAAATGCTCAAGCTTAAGCTGTACTGTCATCACACTCACTCCGAAGGAATGTAGATTCATAGATGGGATTGGCTGGATTTCCCTTGGCCACCTGTCCTAACCCTTTGTGCAAACACAGATCTATATGTGGAAACCCTACAAATACCTGCCCATCCCTTTTTAACATTTAAAAGACTTATTCTTAAGAAGGCCATGGCCATTGTCTTTTACCAATAAACTGATGAATATTATGCTATGCAACTTTAACAAATCATCACGATTTGCTAAATTCTGTATTTTGTGATGCAGGATAACCTTTTAAAATTGTAGATAATCCGCCTGCAAAATATCTGGCTAGAGATCAAGTGTGAATCAAATAAAATCTATATCGAGCACCTACTGGGTGAAATAAAAGTACTATGCCGGGAAATTTTAAAGATTATGAACAATTTAAATGATTAACAAGCATTAAAGTAATATAAGCCTGTAAAAATAACTATGATCCAAGCTGTTAGCAAATCTTTAAAAGAACAGGAGTGCTGTGGGAGTCAAGGGAGAGTGCGATTGCTACAGAGAAGGATCTATGACGGGTCCATGGAGGGGCTCAAATCTGAGTGTAATGCTGGAGGATAAGGAGGATTTCAACAGATGGAGGTTTCTAGAATGACATTCCATTCCCAGGGAAGAGAATGAAAAGGCACATTGGAGGGGCAAGAGGAAGAGGTATGCAACATGTTTTAGGAATGGTGTGCCATACTCGATCCAGGAAATTTAAAGGGAAGCATTAGGAAGAGCTTACAGAGTAGGTTAAGATTTGGAAGGCAAACTACACTAAGGTGTGAGGTCTTTATTTTCAGGCAACAAGCTACCATAGTATACTAATGTTAGAAGATCTTATTAATATTAATAAGGCCATTATCACAATAGTGTACCTAGGAAATTAGGCAGATGAGAGCATAGAAATGGAGAAGTCAATTTGAGCCATTCCAATTGTTAAGAAGAGAAATAAATGAAGCAGTGACTTTGGTGGTGTCAATGGGAATAAAAAGGCAAACACAGTACACAACGACTGTGGGTAAAGGAAACTATGGCAAATTAAAGATGGCCACAGATCTGGCATTCCTCACACTGAGAGGTGGAGCTATGTTCTCCACCTAGAATCTGGGTTGGTTCAGTGACTGCTCTGCTCATTTCAATACAACAGAAGTCATCTTGTGCTAGTTTCCAAGCCCAGGCCCTAAAAGCCTGGCAATGTGCTACACCCTGCAGCTTAGAACACATTCTTTAAGACACTGAGACACTAGGTCAGAAGTCCAACTACACTGAGATGGCCATGCTAGAGAGAACACGTTTAGGTGCTCCAGTTTTGGGGTCACACATGAGCCCAACTCTCCAGCCATGAGTGAAGTTGAAACCCATTGAGTAATTTCAGTAGATACTATGAGAGCAAAAGAATCTCTCTGTTGAGCACTGCCCAAACTCCTGACCCCACAAATGTAAAATATAATAAAAGAGTAGTTGTTATAATCTGCTAAATTTTGGGAACACAGAGCAGAGACAGCGATGGACTTAAGAGAGATAATGTAAGTGATTTCAAGGATTGTGATGCCATTCATTTTATTTTTTATTTTATTTATTTTTTTTTTTTTTGAGATGGAGTCTCGCTCTGTCGCCCAGGCTGGAGTGCAGTGGCCGGATCTCAGCTCACTGCAAGCTCCGCCTCCTGGGTTTACGCCATTCTCCTGCCTCAGCCTCCNTTCATTTTATTTTTTATTTTATTTTTTTTTTTTTTTTTGAGATGGAGTCTCGCTCTGTCGCCCAGGCTGGAGTGCAGTGGCCGGATCTCAGCTCACTGCAAGCTCCGCCTCCTGGGTTTACGCCATTCTCCTGCCTCAGCCTCCCGAGTAGCTGGGACTACAAGCGCCCGCCACTTCGCCCGGCTAGTTTTTTATATTTTTTAGTAGAGACGGGGTTTCACCGGGTTAGCCAGGATGGTCTCGATCTCCTGACCTTGTGATCCGCCCGTCTCGGTCTCCCAAAGTGCTGGGATTACAGGCTTGAGCCACCGCGCCCGGCCCATTCATTTTAATGGGATAATCAACAGAGGGATTTTGTTTAGATGAGATTAGAATTGTGTGTGTGTGTGTGTGTGTGTGTGTGTGTGTGTGTGTGTGTGTGCGCGCGCGCGCGCGCGCGCGCACGCGCATTAAGTTTAAGACACTTGGCCGGGCATGGTGGCTCATGCCTGTAATCCCAGCACTTTGGGAGGCTGAGGCAGGTGGATCACCTGAGGTCAGGAGATCGAGACCAGCCTGGGAAATATAATGAGATTTTGTCTATACAAAAAATAAAAATAAAAATTGGCCAGGCATAGTAGTGTGTGTCTGTAGTCTTAGCTACTTGGGTGGCTGAAGCAGGAGGATTGCATTAGCCCAGAAGCTCAAGGCTGCAGTGAGCTGAGAAGGTGACACTGGACTCCTGCCTAGGCAACAGAGCAAGACTTTGTCTCTAAATAATAATAATAGTAATTGATAAATACACACATAAAAGAGAGAGGAATTGGAAGAAAATCCAGAGAAAACTGAGGTGGAAAGCTATTAGGGTTCCAGTAAAGAAAATGAAAGAAAGGAAAGAAGCCTTCGTTAAAAAGGAGTGCTTACCACCTGAACAAATGGTGAGATTTCAAGACAAAGAAAACATAGATTTGAGGGTGTATCAAATTTCACAGTCTGTATTTTCTGAGTCAACCAAATGGGGAGGAAGGATAAGACATGATAATTTAAATTTTGAAATTGAAGAGTAGAAAAATTATGGGTTAATTTCATAGAGGTTTGTTCAATATGAATAAACCTGACCAGAAACCTGAAGGTCCAGCTGAGTTTAGAGTCTCTCATTCCCTCAATATTTACTGAGTGACAACTGCATACCCAGCATGTAAGAATTTGCAAAGGAACCAAGCAGCATGAGGTAAGGCCTATTGTATCCATAAGTAGCAACCATGGAGCTGATATAAGGAAGCCAAGTACAGACTCACCAGGACCAAGAACTTCAGAGCAGGCAGGAGGTTGGGGTCCTTAAGAATGGAAGGAATTGTACAACATTTCCATTGACTAAAACATTCAGATTGGGCAGAGAAATAGGTAATGAGACTGCAAATCAAGACAAGGGAAGTGTATAGCTTCTGTAGGAACAAGAGATGCTGAGCATGAAGGTGGAGGATGGGCTAGGGAGGAAAACGGAGAGCCAGAGGCTCATCTATCCACCAGCTCACAATCCCTGCCCAAGCACAGAGCACTGTAATGGACAAAGAATGAGCAAATGCTCATTGACCCTGGGTTATAACACTGAAAGTATGAGTTTCACTTTTGAAAAGGAGTTACAGTGTGCAACACCGGAGTCTGCTTTAGAACTCCAGTCTAAAGGTAACCAGATGAAGTAGCCTATCTTTTCTGAGCCTCCTGACCTGAGACTTAAGATATGAAATTTTATCAAATTACATATTGTAAAATAAACACTTGTTAGAGGTGCTTTAGATGTGATTTCATTCTGTTAAAAGCAAAGAGGTTTGGGGCACCCATACCAGTTCAGATAAATTATCACAGTCACACAGTAACACATCAAAACAGATCAGCAATGATGAAGATAAAAGGAGAAGGATGATGAGGTGGCAATCAACCCTTAAAACATGCTAGCTCTGTAGTAAGCATGGTGCCAAGCACTCACACCCATGCCTGGCACCCAACAGCCACCCAGAGCCATATCACTGATAAGTCCACTCTCACAGAGCAGCAAGCCATCATGGAGATGGATTGGAGCACTGTCCTGCCATTATCTCCAAGAATGAGTGCAAATCAACTAGGGACTAACAGTACATTCTTTTCTTACACACAGTTTTTCAACGTGCACATCTAAGCCAAGATAGATTCCCCTTCTGCTACTGATGAAGGGCATCATCCAGACCTGCTTGTGACTGAAACTGTCCTTTATTTACAATATGCCGCCCACTCTGATCTTAAGACATGTGACGTTAGAAGCCCTAACATCTTTGCCTCCTGAATGAAAGGAAGAGAAAAATAACACAAGGGTCTGAAATGCTCTTTCCTTGGGATTTGGAAAGCGACAATTAGAGAAGAGGGGAAATGACACATACGGAGAACAGCAGCTAAAATGGAACACGTAGTTTGAGGGTGATGAGCTGAAATGACATGTTTGTCATGTTAGGAAAGAACATTTAATGAGAACAGGTAATTTTTTGAGGTTTACAATTTTCAGACTATAACGTATTACCTTTTTTCTTAAACTAAAGGTATTGTAAACTGTCATTATGGTGACAGGAAAGGGCATTTATAGTCTTCATGTAGAGACGTGGGCTTTTTTGAGCAGCTTACCATGGAAAGCTAACTCCTTGAAGAGTCTTTTCCTCTAAATAGACTCAGCTTTAAATAGCAGGTACCTCCTTCCTGGACTCAGCAGGTCCATCTTGTACTGAATCATGGAGCTCTTGCCTCTCAGTGGTGTAGGAGGAACACATTTATACCAGGGCTTTTAGTGCTCAAGCTCAGCACTATTGACATTTTAGTCGTATAATTCTGTGTTCTGGGCTATTCTATGCCTTTAGCAGCATCCCTGGCCTGTACCTACTAGAGCCAGTAACACCTCCCTCCCATGGCCAACTTTGTGCCAACCAAAATTGTCTCCAGACACTGCCAAATTGCCCCTGGTTGAGAACCTCTACTACAGATAGGTAGGTAGGTAGGTACATAGATAGATAGATAGATAGATAGATAGATACATACATACATACATACATACATACATACATATATACATACATACATACATATGCATACATGCATAGATAACTTCCCTCTTTGGAAGTTAAAAGAGCTGCCATGACTTGAAAGATTATTCAAAATATGCTTATATAAAACACCAAACTAAATTTGTGTTGAGTCATTCAGGCAAAATTTCAAAATATATGAAATTCCTGTAAATTTCAACTATGTGCTACATTTGGGAAATACATTATGAAGGAATTTTCAAAGGATCAAAGTTGTTCTAACATCATCCTACCAACTCTAGAAAATAAAATACATGACGTGAGTTAATATGAAACAAATGATTTTGCCAATATGAAGATTTATTCTAGAAAGCCCGTTTGGGCGACAACATATAAGCATTTTTGGTGCCTCTACTTCAAAACCCCTGAAACCCCTAAACTTCCTTTTATTTTCCTGATGTAGGAGGATATCTCTATAAGCTTGATCTAAATAAGTACAACTCTGTATAAAAGTGTTTGTGCAATAAATAACATTTCTCATTCACTCCCACGCTACAACTGAAACTGAATAGGCTTTGGGGACAGAAAATAACTGCTCCTTTTAGGAAAAAAAAAAAATGCTGTCAGATAAAAAAGAAATCAAAGGAATAAAAGCTTCCATGAGGCGTTTTGCTTAGGGAACAGTGTCTAACCAGTTATTAATACAGATCCAACATAAGCTTAATGTACTTTTCAGAAGAGGCTGGGTTTCTTCTGAGCTATAGGCCTATCATGAAGATGGATATAGCCTAATCTGTTGTTACAGTCCAGAGAGTCCACAAACCCCTCCTGGGCCCATCCCCTACTTGATGGCATTAGAGACTTCCTTTGGCAAGAGGACAAAGTTTGAGTCAGGTGAGGGAGCTGACCCAGTGAGGTGGCCTCAGAGATGTCTCAGGAAGTCCTGCCCCATGCATGCCACAGCAGGACCATCCTTAGTACCAAAAGGCTAAAGCTAATATTAGAGGCGATTGCTGCATGTGTGTCTCTTAATTAGCAACAGTTATGGCTTGTTATAATGTAAAAAACATAACATCCAGGATTTGCAGAGTTGGAACATGTTTTTTGTTTTGTTTTGTTTTGTTTTTGTTTTTGTTTTTGTTTTTTCTTGAGACATAGTCTAGTTTTGTTGCCCAGGCTGGAGTGCAATGGCACGATCTCAGCTCGCTGCAACCTCCACCTCCTGGGTTCAAGCAATTATCCTGCCTCAGCCTCCTGAGTAGCTGGGATTACAGGCACACACCACCACACCTGGCTAATTTTTGTGTTTTTAGTAGAGACAGGGTTTCACCATGCTGGTCAGGCTGGTCTTGAACTCCTGACCTCGTGATCCTCCCACCTCAGCCTCCCAAAGTGCTGGGATTACAGGCGTGCGCCACCGTGCCCAGCTGGAACATGCTTTTCAAATGTTTGTTTCTGCATTTGTTCTTTCCATTTCTTACCCCTGTTTTAGGGGATCAGATGAACTGCTCACACAGAAACTGGAGTCCCCTCCCAGACTGAATGCAGCAGAACTACTAAAGAATCATTCCAGCAAACCAACCAACCCCGAAGCCATGCCCTACACATCCTGTCAGAGCCAAAGATGGGGTCCAGTGCATGATTGTCAGCTGCTGCCCAGTAAATAGTCCTGCCTATTCAAGAACTCAGGATTTAGCTTCTGCCTTTCAAAAAAAAAATCATGCTTTTCCAGGAATAGCTGAGAATTAGTTTCTTCTTAATCTGTCTCCACTACTCACACTGCAAGACCTTCCGTGTGGTCCCTCTCGCCTCACCAGGGTCCTCAGAGGCAGCCTTGCACACTCAGTAGCCACATCTGCACCCTTGCTGATGCCATGAGCCCCTCATCGGCCTAGTCCTCCCACTGCTCCAGGTACAGACTGTCTTCCATGATCACACCATGGTGGCTGACACCAGCCACAGTAGCAGCTCCTCTCCAGAAACCCAGATTGGACATCAGAGTGCCTGCCACACCACTGCTTCCATGTGAAAGGTTGCCTTGGATAGACCCAGACCTTTTGTGTTTCTAAGTCTTAAGTTTTGCTTCTCTCTTTCATTGTAAACAATCTACACACCGTTCCGATGACAAGTGTATGTGCTTCAACATGCTGAATTGGCTGCCTGAATGAATCCGAGAAAACAGAGCTAGTGTCCTACGGGCCATTTATAATCCACCCATCCCCTGCCACTGAGTGAGCCCATTGTGAGGTGGCTTAGGCCCTTGGTACATCTGAGACAAGAAATGACTCAAGGACTCCCAGAATTTGGAAAGTGAACGAGGAAAGAGAAATCACCTAGTCTCTCTTCCCTCTTTGTAGCTCAGAGAGATTAAATAGTGCATGTGAGATCAACGGTGCAGTGACTGGCCACATCAAGACAGGTCCTGCTACCTTCTGGCTATTTATATTCTACAGCCTGAGCTCCCTGCTCAAGCTTCTAAAACCACATACTTGTGGTCACAAGGTCACATGACCTGATCACTCCCAGACCAGGAGCATAGTCTTGTCTCTAGCGAAAATAACTAGGGACGAACCTAAGGCATGAAAACAGGCAGTGTCTCCAGGGTGTCTGTAATCCGTATTAATCCAGCCATATTGAAGGATTTCTTCTGTGGACAAGGTACAGCTTTCTAAGATAGGAGTGAGGATGAAGAGGACGGTAGCCCCAGGACTCCCAGATCACAACTCAGAGTAGTCAAACAAAGAAAAATCTCTTTTTATATTTATGAAATAAAAGTAGCAATAGAAGCACAGTTGTTGGAAACAAAGAAGGAAGAAATCCTCCTGAATGGGGGAATATAGAAACCGCAATTTTAAAGAGGTTCAAGTTAGAGTGTTCAATGAAGCAGGAATAAACAATCCAGGAGAATCACAGCCCCGGTGTGTTTAGGACTAGAAGGAATGTATTACATGAATCTATGCTCTTTTCTTGCTGCTGTATCAGATATTCTAGGTACAGTGCAGGAAATGGAATTAAATGAAGAATCAATAAAACAATAAAGTTAAGTTAATGCAACGTTCAAGTAAATAGATTCTTCTAATCTTTTCAAAACAATAACTGAACATTTTATTATTTGGGAAATACAGTGAAATTAAAGGTTTCCTCTTATTACATTGAGCCCATAAGGGGAATCAGGATGTTCCCACAAATATATCACATCTCTTCAATTGTTATAGTGCACTTATCAAGAAACAAGATCTTTTTTATATGATTTTAACCCATGTGTCCTGATTGCCAAGTTTCAGCTGAAAGAAGTTTGTCATAAATGAATCAGGGAAACATCTTTAGGAATGTGTTACTGAAACATGGACCACCCTTAACTCCAGAAACACCACTCACTGCCACCTTCAGGTAATCGAAGAAGTTGGCTTTGTTACTCACAGATTTTCATCACATGTGAACTCAGAGGAGATGGAATTTTATGGCTATATAAAAGGACCTCATGATATAAAATGGAAAAAAGCAAACATTAAACTATTTTATATATTTCAATAATGGTTCGGCTCCAGTGACCTTCTTTTATATCTCTCTTCAAAGCGAATTGTTATTACACATTTGTCTTCTTCCCCTTGTTTAGCTCCAGATCGCCTGGAGGAACGATAAAAATAAATGAAGTCCATTAGATAAAATTATTATTTACACAAAGGCAATATTAATTTTATCTGTCAGCAGGTTTTAAAACTAAGTGAAAGTTCATTCAATCTACTTCTGTGTCAGCTAAACCAACAAAAGCCCTTTCTAAGAAAAAAAGAAAAAAGTACTTAAATAATGGGCTTTCAAGGCAATGTAACTACCTGGGCAATTTCGAAAGAATTTACCTAGAGACGTTTCCTCAGGGCAGGAAATTCACGTGGACACACTAAAATATTCCAGTTATAAATGGCGCTCACCATATGAAGTTACTATTCATAGCTCTCATTCGCTTTTAGCCAAGATGTACAAGAATGGAGCGCCATTTTCTCTCTCGTCCACCGCACGATGTGGAGTCTATGCCCAAACAGAAAAGCAACGCTACCACAGTGGGAAGAAAAGATGATACCCTTCTACTGTCATCAGTCTGGTCGATATCACTGATCACCTCCTGCTTGTGAAATCCAGGGAGCTTATACAACTAGTCATCTCCATGGCCTTTGTGACCACTGACCTTTCCTTGAATATCTCCTGACATCCTCTCTTCCCTGGATTCTGTAACTCCCCAATCTCCCTGCATTTACTTCACATCTAGCATTCTCCTCAAGTGAAAGTACACGCCAATCTCTTCCGAATGTTCATTGTTTTCTCCATCTACACATTCTCAGAGGCCCTTTTCTTCAGACTCATGTGATTTCACATGGTCTGTAAAAACTGGTGGCTCTCAAATCTAGACCCTCTCCCCAACCTCTGTATACAATCTAGACCCTTACATCAAAATACAGGTATTTATATAAAAAAGCCAGTGTAATTACTCTGAAGCAGACCTCGTTATCTGTCTTCAACAGCTGTCTCCCTTGTGTCTACTTCCTCTCATAACTAACTACACCATCGCTCAGACAGTCAACTCAGAGCTCAAGGGACACCCACCATTCCCTCCTCCTCCATTTTCCCAAAACTCACTCCTCATTTTGTCAGTGTCTTGACAATCCTTCCCTTACCCACTTCTGGAATCCAGGCCCTCCTCTCCATCCTGACCAACATCCTGTAGTTCTTACCTCTGCAATTTCAGCCATTTTTTGTTGTTGTTGTTGAGTTTCCTTGCTGCTAATCCCAACCCTTAAGCATCACCTCTAAGGAGCCTTCTATGAATTTTTTCCCACTTTTCTCTCATCCCTATCTGACCCCACTGTACGTTGATTCTTATTCCTATTACAGCCTTTATCATCCTGAACTACAATTACCTGTGTATCTGCCTCCTTCTAAAACAAGGCTATGAAAGCCTCAGTCTCCAGACAGTACTGGACATAGTGCAGACAAACAATCAACACCTGAAAAGTGGATTGATGGAGAAAAAGAATGCAAATCCACATGTGCCTCTCTACCTTACCTCTGTACCTCTTTACAGTATTAGCACTTCCATTAAAATGCTATCCAAGTTCCCTCTTCTTCTATGACTCTGCCATTCATTGTCACAGATGTTTTATCCCTCTTTTAAAATTCTCTTAACATCTGGTCCAAATACAAAGATTCCCATGGTTTTGAAAAATGTCCTTTCTAAATGTCATAATTTTCCAATTAATGGTCAAAGGTATGAAGGGATTACTATAGCCAGACAGACTAAAAAAAAGGGAGGGTCCCCTGGACCTGGAAACATGAAAGCAGACAGAAGATATAACCAAATGTACGAACCCTGAGGGGGTCAGATAAGTTATTCCAGCACAGATAATTCGCTGGAACCACTTGAAATGTCAAAGGACAAAAAAGGGAGGACATTACAATTCACAGCAGAAAGAAACTTACTGAATTAATAATTTTAGGCTAAGAAATACAAATACCTTAAAATATCAGATAAATTTACAGTAAATAGACTGCTAATATGCTTAGATAAACTAGACTATTTAGCAGAAAGGCCTCTGATGTGATGTTTTCAGATTTTAGTCAGGAATAACATGGTGTATATCTGATGAAACCTCTTAAATCCAATGGACTAGACATGTCAATGTTGATACATTTGAGTTAATTAAAATTTGTCACAATCTTTGGTCTCAAAAAAAAAGTCAGACCTCTAGAGCATTAATTATCATTTTCGGTGAGTATATTAAAATAAAATAAGAAATTCATCCTAAAATAAAAATTACCAAGACATATCCTATAAAAATCAAAGATTTCACTAAGTAGACAATAAAAAAGATACAAAAAATGCAAAGTAGGTTATGTACAGTACTCAAACATCTTTTACAGGTTTCCTAAACTAAACCTGTAAGATAAGCATTCTCATTCCTTGCTATTTTACAGACGTAGAGTCAGGACTCAAGGAGGTCCCATTGCCAAATGGAAGAAGTAAAAATTTTAACAGCTAAGTCCCTGGCCCTACAACCCAGGCTCATCTTGCTGTCCCCTCACTTCTGCAAGGATGGTCTATTGCCTAAGGATTGGGACCCATGCTAGACACACAGGTCATCCAGCTGAAGACATTAAGCTGATGATTTATTTCTACCAACTAACTTCTCGTCGAACCTGAAAACGTGTTTTCTTAGAGATGAAAATTTTACTAAGTAACTAGCTGCGGCATCGTTCACTGACTCTGCGACCAGAGACCTCACTGACCAGGATTTAATCCAGCAAATGCCACAATAGCTTTGTCCGTGTCATGTGCCCTCCTCTGTTCGCCATCTATACACCCTTGCTTGAGGCAGGGGTGGAGGGGTGGGGTGGGCCCGTGGCTCATTCAGTCCCATGACTTAAATAATATTTACCAGCTGGTGAATGTAAGTGTACATATCACCTTCAACCTGTGCCTGAAACTGCAACTTCCATCTGCCTCTTCACCTCTACCTGAGACAAAGAATTGTCTCCAAACTAACCAGGACCAAGCAAACCACTGGTGGTCCCCCTTCCCCAACCTGCTTCTTGGCTGAGTCTTCGCCATCACAGCTGGAGTCATTTTGGATTGCTCTAATTCCCCCTCACAACACTCTAAACCATAAGAAAATCCCATCACTACTTCCTCAAAAAATGTATATCGCACCCCTTCTCTCTCGTCTGCTACTGCAATCCCACCTCAAGCACCTTCCTCTCTCACCTGGACTTAGCAGAAGCTATTCTAATTTGCCTTGGTGTTTTTCACTCATGCCCCTCAAAAGTCCATTTTCTGTGTTGCATCCAGATAAATGTTTGTAAAGAGCTCATCTGGCTAAGTAATTTTTCCCTGTTCAAAAATTTCCAATAGATCTCTTTGCAACCTCCCTAAAATGCAAGATCCTGATCCCCACCAACAAACCCTCCTCCATGGCCACCTCCCTATTTCTACATGATCTCCAGCCTTCCTGTTCCCTGTGCTCCCACCACACATACGCACATGCACGCATGTGCATGGAACTGCTTTCTGGTCTTGAAACCCACCAAGCTCATCACCTTGCAGATGGCACTTGCTGGTCCTTAGATCCTAGATCTTTTTCTAGATTGTCCCAAGGTCCCTTCTCACTACTCAGGTTTTACTAAAATGTCACGTCTGCCGGAAAGCCTCCCTGGCCACGCAGGCTAAAGCACCTCCCTTCTACTCCATCATTAGATTCCATTATTATTTTATCTTCTTCATATCACTTAAAAATACTTAAAATTGCTTGACTGATATATTTGTGAGTTTGGGGATTTTTTTTTTTATCCTATTATATGAAATTGATTTAAAGGATCTACAATTTTCACAGCTTCTTCTTTTAATGTGCTGTATGTACATCAAAGTATCATGTTGTACATCTTAGGTATATACAAGTAAATAAATAAACAAAAATATTCCATAGGCAAACAGATACAGGTATATTCAGTACCTTCAAACGAGGTAAATTGAGGCTGGGAAGCTTCAGTAATGGGACAGAATAAAATATATTGGCGAGCTCAATGACAGCAAAATAGTCTCCAGAGGCCTTTGTCCTCAGTCATCTCAGTGATATTGGATATGTACGCTTGCATGGGAGGAATAATAGGACTTAGATTATGACAGTCAGTTGATGTCCTTATGTGAGTCCTGTTTAACCCACTGGATACAAGTAACTGGAGGACAGAGATTTTATTTTGTTCTCTCGCTATCCTGAGGACCTAGGACACAGTATGACCCATATAAATATTACCTACTGATGGACTAGGTAGTGGAAAGGCCAGAAACCAAGATAGTCATTGTCCAAGTGATGGATAAACTCACTGTGAAGCCCAAGATACATTCTACTAAATAAAGGCAATGAATCATCCACTTTATTTTGGCCATTGAGTAGCGATCATGGTAAGGTTCAGGAGCGCTGCTATGGAAAAGTACAAGTTAGTTCACAGTTGGCCTATTAGGCGAAACTTAGGAACACAAAGTCAATACAGAATTAACTTCCCCTAAAGCATCTAATGATTAGCATATAGTGTGATGCTATAAAACCTCACATGCTGTGAACATACGGTATCTCATCCTTCAGTTCATTAGCCTGAAATGTGGAGAGGTCATGGAGGACATTACAGTAAAGGTCTTCACGGTGGAAACCTAACCCCCAAGTGTCTTCACTTCTGTATTTGAAAATATTAAAAGCTATGTGATGGGGAATATGTTAATGAAAATACAAAAATGATCCCATCCTAAATACAAAGCCAGAAAAAGTAATGACAGATGGCACCCATTTGGTAAGCAGTTCCTAAATA
Organism: Rhinopithecus bieti; assembly: GCF_001698545.2. Taxonomy (NCBI): domain Eukaryota; kingdom Metazoa; phylum Chordata; class Mammalia; order Primates; family Cercopithecidae; genus Rhinopithecus; species Rhinopithecus bieti. Next base: position 352,650 of record NW_016826320.1, read on the forward strand.
CTGAAGGGGTTAAATACTGTTGCTAGATGCCTGATTGTCTCCTTTCTCAGTCCAAAAGAGTGAGAACCATCTACGGTGCTCCTCAGCCTACAAAGTCCCAGCGATCCGCCCTGCCTCCAACACTAGTTTAGGAGAGGCAACCTTGCATAGATAGTAGGAGCACAGACTCTAGATCCAGATTGCCTGGGTTCAAATCTTCGCTCCACCATTAACCTTAGGCTTCAGTTTCCATGTCCTGTAATACGGAGATAAAAAACATAGCTTAAAATTATATGAGTTAATTTGAAAGAACTTAGACCACTTACTGGCAATTAGGAAGCGCTAAAAAATTTTGACAATTATAAACAAATAAAGGCTATTAAAAAAAGAAAAATGCTTTATAAATCTTGTAGGGAAGATATGTCTAACAACCAAATTAGTGTCTTCCTAAAAAAAGACAATAAAATCAGTTCAGTGTTTAATAAGAACTGTGAGAATGTGCTGCCTTAGCCCTAGGAAAATTCAACATCTGCCCAAGAAATCTATAAAAGAATGCTCATAGCAGCATTGTTCATAATAGCAAAAAATTTGAAATAATACAGGTGTCCACTGAGAGAATGCAAATTTTCATGGTCTAATTTATCACAGTGAAAATGGATGGACAACAGCTATATGCAACATAAATATTAGAAATAAGAACATTGAGAGAAAAAAGAATAATATAGTAAATATTTATTGCCAATAAAAAAGCACAATTAAAAATTATTTTGATTTCGATAAAACTAAATGTGCAAGGAAAAGTAAAAGGAAGCTTCACAGTACTGCTACTGTGAATATGAATAAGTGTGGTATGAACAACAGAGGTATTCCCCAGGATCAAGCCCCCAGTGGAATTAGGTCACCCACAGTCCTTCTTAGGCCCCACACTTTCCCACTTCCACCCTTCTGCCTAGAACACATTCCTCCATGTCCATATTAGAACTTTATCCATTCACTGAGGTCCAAATCAAACACTGGTTCCCCCTAGAGTGGTAACCATTTACCCTGTGAGAAGCAAGGAAGCCTCCAGGAAGCCTGCTAAGGACACACCATTGCCTCCGTGGCCCTCAGCAGGTCCTGCCATGGAGTCTGGATTCCTGTGATGTGGGATATGGTGTCCCTGCTGTACATTAAAGCCACAAGACCAGAGCCTGGCCTGCTTGTTACTAAAGCCACTCACTGCCCACCAAACTTCCTTGCACGTAGAAAGTACCTAATATTTATGGAATGAACATATCAACCAACTGAGCAATAACAAATCGTGGAAAAAAGCCCCAGGTTGATCTGGGAGGAAGTAGGGGAGCAGGCAGGTTTTGGAAGTGTGGGAATCATGTCAATGAAGTGGAAATAGAAAGATCACACTTTTGGCAGAGAAATGAAATAAAGTCTCATGATAGAATGTATCAAGAATGGGGGCAGCAAATGCATTTTTTGTTTGAAAAGACCAAAGTTATAAGTAGTAAGATCAGATAAATTATGGCACATCCATACTATTAAATATTATACAGCTTATACAGCTGTATAAATATATACAGCTTATAAAGCCAATGTAGTAAAACTGAGTGTATAAATCCAATCATGATGTGAGCAGAAAAAAATAAAGCGTAGACATTTATTTATCTATAGATTAAAACTAGAGAACAAAAATTCCAATATTTGACTAAAATAAACTAAGAAAATTGTAGTTACTCCTAAGTCATAGGGAAATTTTAAAGAATATAATTCTATATTGAACTTTCAACAATATGTGTTTATTAATTTGGTAATTTAAAATGAACAAAATATTTACATTTAAAGGAAGGAGATAAGATTAGTTTTATGGGTTAAGCAGTGAGACAGGATTTTGACACACATATTTAGATCCATTTCAGGGTTGACTTGCCAGGTGTAAGACAGCAGAAAACCATGGAGGAAACCATTGCTGTAGTGCAGAAGAGAAAGAACTGGTTCAAAGAACGGGCGGTGTAAAGATATAAACCTTGATAAAGCAGAGGTCTTCTTTCCATAAGTGTTCTCCAAACTGAACATGAAATCTTTGTTATTCTCATGTAAAGTTGGTCCCAAAAAAAGTTACGTTCAGAATGTGTGGCGTACAGGTGTAGCCTGTGAGTCAATGACAGCCATTCCTAAAACTAGAACTTGCTACCTCTTACTTGCTAGTCTCAGTTTACCTGGAAGGAAAAAAGTCACTTGTACCTAAGGAAATGAAACTGGTTTTATCAGCTCCATCAGATAAACTCTACTATCCAAAGCTCTCTGCTTATACCAAGAAGAAATGCTCAGGCACCTAGTCATTGACAAATACTTTCCATTGTGACCTGGCCATACTGTGTTTTGGTCCTCAAAGTGGCCCCCTGTAGCTAGGTAAATAGTACACACCTGTTAATTCTTTACAGGAAAAGTAGCACACATGTTTATTTTCTCTCTAAGCAATAGATTACATTTCTGGTTGAGTGAGTAGATGAAAGTGATGTGCCTTCTCTAACATCATATGTAGGAGGAAAAGTGTTCTGCTTAATCTTACTGTTCAAGAAAATCCCTGCAGTTCTCTTTGATTATGACCACAGTAACATAAGAGACAGTTCATTAACCACAGAGATGAAACTGGAGGTGATGGGGCTGTGCTTTAAGGAACACACACCTCATTCTGGAAGGTCAGATGTTTCCCAAGCACAAATCTCACAGTTTAAGGACACTTCCTTGCAGGGGTATACAGACAGATCTCTAGTTTAGTAACTAATGTCGTGTATCACAATAAATTGACAGGTTGTGGAAGGAAGCTACCCACGTGAGAAGTCTAGAAAAAAGTTAGTTTACAACTTGTAGGATCAGACAGTACTTTAATGACTGTGAGTTTTAAAACACAAACATGAGGCACTTGGTTGGTATGGCTGCTTAACAGAAAGTGCTCTTTTGATTTAATGCACACACACACACACACACACACACACACACACACACATCCTAACAGCTTAACGTTATTTATCTACTTTGCCTAGTTGGTTTCACCTCTAGGACATTCTCCAAAGGAATTCATCAGATATTTTGTGCTGGGTATATTTTCTTATTTTCTGTATTGTTGATCCTCTGGCATTTGAAGACTTGTTCCTAGAGGGACTGGCCCTCCTAGGGCTAGCATGTTCCTAAAGACAGTACACAACACCCCAGAGTATACCTCTGCATACCTGCCAACCAGCCAAGCCAGAGCCCATACCCTCAACCATCTCCTTTATCAAACTCTCACCCAATGGGCCAATGTTTCCCCTACCTAAAGCACCCCAGAGCCAACTACCACGGCACTAGGGAACACCATATAGCCCAGCACCCAGCAAAAATACTCAAACTCTCAAATACTAAACTGAGTGTACCCACCCTCCCCTGCCCATTCCTTCCCGAGAGAACCCCAATCAAGCCTCTGCAAGCCTCAGTCTTCACTCTTCTTCTGCCTCCCAACCCTCCCTGGTCCTTCCCCACATGGCTCTGTGGAGTGTGGTGAGCCTCTTGTTGACAGAGTCTGTGAACATAAACCTTTTCTTCATGACCATCATGTCTGCCTCTGCTGTCTCACCATCCTTGATTAAAACAAATCCCACAGACATTTTTAACACAGATGTCAGCAAAGATTTACACTGAAATATATTCAACCTAGTCTGATTATTATGTATTACAAGCATAGTTTGGAAGCTTCTACTGAGGAAGAGGGAAATAGTTCTATACAAATGGAACAAGAAAGACAAGAAAGAAAAAAGAAAAAAAAAAAAACACAGGACCAAAGAAGACAAAATAAAATCAGGAAGACAAGACATTGCTTTTAAGATAAATATGCTCAAGTTAGAATATTAAGTGTATTGGCAAGAAACTCTGTGTACAGCACATAAACAAATACACACATAGTCGCACACCCACATATACACATCCACACAACTGCACACATAAATGAGTGCTCATGTGAATGCACATACAAAAACACTTTCATACTGAAATATAAACATACATTTCCATAATTTATAAAACCAGCTGCACCTATCAGTGCCAGGGTGCAAATTCCAGCTCAGTCACTTCCTGGTTGTATGTTCTCTACTTCCATCTTCAAGTGGGGATAATACTAGCGTCTTTCTCAAATGGTTTGTAAGGATTTAATAATTTAATCAACATAAAACACTTACAACAGTGCCAGGCCCACTGCAAGTACTCAATAATGGTTAGACATGACAATGGAGGTCTTTAAGGTTATAATTAACATCTGGAGAAAAACACACCCAATCATTAGAACATCCTGAAATACATGGCTTTGCACATTATTAATACTTTTGGGCAATTGTTTTTGCAAGATTAACGTAAATTAGCTTGTATGATTATTATAATAAAAAAGTCATGTATCCTTTTGCCAAGAAGATGCTGCAGACAAGAATCAAGATGAATTGGGAGCTTAAGCACCCTCTCTAATTGACACCGCCAGAGGATGGCAGTAGCTTTACTAATAAGTCCAGTCCCCATAAATTTGTTATACATGATCATGCTTGAAGGTGGCATCAAGAATATAGAAGACAGTGTCGAAGACAGCACTTAATTATTTCTAAAATTACTAGAATTCGCATACCAAGTTACAGCCAAATCACCATCCAAACAGCCTCATCCTAACTCCACAATACCATGTTGATCACGATTCCCTGGGGTTTGGCATGTGAGTGGTGCTCTCCTGAGAGGAAGAGCTAATCCATGCTATCATCTTCAGAGAAAAATAAAATAGAGTGCAATGATACGCCCAACTTCTCTACAGGAAATCCAACATGGTCAACTATTTTTTTTTTTTTCACAGTAGAAAACTGGAATTTAAATTAGATTTTTTACATAACCAGTACAATGACCAAAGACTGCTGACTGAGATGAAAACAGAAAAACATGTCAAGGAAAACACTATAATATTCAGAAGCCTAGAAAAAATAGGACACCGATATGTGGCACCAAATTCCAGGTCAAATTAAGTGCATTGGTGGTGAGCATCCATAACTTCCTAAATGGAAGTCGGAGCTGAAGTGGTCAAAAACACCAGAGCTGGCATATTCATTTACCTTGAGAGTTTCCCCCACATATCATACTGAAGATAACATACAATGAGATCATAACCCTTCAAAAGCGTAGCTTATTGTGCAATATTTTTCTCCAGTGGCTAATGGTGATTCTCACAGACTGGAACAGAAAAGGTTATAGCAAGGGGCAGGTCTGCAAGCACATTGAGAAAAAACTTTCCTAACAGACAAGAGCCTCAGTAGAGTAGAAAAGACTCCGGCATGGCTGAGGATACTGAAGAACTGCAATTCAGGTAGATCAGGTACCAAGCCCTTCTGCCCTTAAGATGAAACGTCTCCTCCATTTACCAAATTTGCCCACAAAAATATTTCCATTTTCTGTGTGCAATGTCATAAAAAACTTTGAAAAAAACTATGAGAGTTTGAGAACCACAGGCCTAAGCTTAATCCAGAAAAGAAACCATGATTCAGCAAAGTGAACCTTCTAGTGCCAGGTTATCAGCAATCTAGAAAGTGGCTGTGCCAGGACTTGAATTCACATGTGTCTGAATCAGAAACCACTGTGCAAGCCTGTGCTACCAATGGTATAAAGACTGACTGTTTTGAGAATCCTGATAATCTGCGAAAATATTGCACCATCATCACCAAAGAAGATACTATGTTTTTTTAACTTTGAAAAATGTGTGCTTCATTTCAAATGTAAGATACTGTTAAGACAGTTTTCTCCAGCATATAAACAGAACCAAAGACAAGAACCACATGATTGTCTCAATAGATGCAGAAAAGGCTTTTGACAAAATTCAACAGCCCTTCATGCTAAAAACACTCAATAAATTCGGTATTGATGGAACGTACCTCAAAATAATAAGAGCTATTTATGACAAACCCACAGCTAATATCATACTGAATGGGCAAAAACTGGAAAAATTCCCTTTGAAAACTGGCACAAGACAGGGATGCCCTCTCTCACCACTCCTATTCAACATAGTGTTGGAAGTTCTGGCTAGGGCAATCAGGCAAGAGAAAGAAATCAGA